>NC_041398.2:123673539-123693539 GCF_900747795.2 Erpetoichthys calabaricus
GGCGTGAGCTGGTGGGCTGGGCTTTGTGAGTTGACTGACATGGCTATTTTTTGCGTATCCCATGGTTGTCTTCCAGCAGTGTGAATGCCTCGAGAGACAGGGTGTCCTTGTTTGGTGAGTTGTTGCAGTTTGTGAGTTAACAGCTGCAATGGTTTTACACGTTTGGTGAGTTGTTGCAGTTTGTGAGTTAAAAGCTGCGATGGTTTTACACACTGGTAACAGGAGGGCGTTCTTGTCCTATGGTCTTAGAGTTGGTGGGCGTAGCTCTGTGTTGTCGGCGGGCGTGGCTCTGTGAGTTGTCGGCGTATCCCATCGTCTTAGCGTTGGTGAACGGGTCTCCGTGAGTTGGCGGGCGTGGCTATATCGTGCATATCCCATGGTTGTCTTGCCTGTTCTGTGAGCTTAATGAATTATATATATAGATTTTGTAGACAAATGTTTTCCGTGTTCCTGCAGGACCACCTAAGAAGAAGCATGTTTGTCGTGGAATCGAATCGCTGTATGCAGCGTGTAAAATAGTTTGTGATGGAGGATGCGGTCATGCGTCGTAACCGAAAGGAATAATGAAAAGTCAATATGGCTCTGAGGTGCATGTGGACAAACGTTTTCCGTGTTCCTGCAGGACCATCTAAGAAGAAGCATGTTTGTTGCGGAAGTGAATCGCTGTATGCAGCATGTAAAACAGTTTGCGATGGAGGACGTGGTCGTGCGTCGTAACCGAAAGGAATAATGAAAAGTCAACATGGCTCTGAGATGCATGTGGACCATAGCAGAGACAAACCCTACTGACGCGGAGATTGGTGAGTTGTTGCATTCGAGTACGCCGCATAATTATGTATTGATGAGTGAACACTTTCTGAAAGACACAGTTGTCCAAATGGGGTGGGTTTGAGGATACGACTGTAGGTGAATGAAAAGATGGAACTCTGGAGAGGGCAACATACAATTGTCCATGACTGACAATTGTAGGGCCGCCGTTGAACGCTCATTCAGTGATTGACATCCGCGACAAACAAACTGTTTTACACGCTGCATACAGCGATTCACATCCACGACAAACATGATTTTTATTAGATGGTCCTGTCGCGTCCACCCTCGCACTCGAATCATACACACTGCCTGGTCATGTGCCCACTCGCAAGAGCAACTGACAGAGACCCGCCCACCAACTCTAAGACCATGGGATACCCCTCGCAAACTGTTTTACACGCTGCATACAGCGATTCACATCCGCGACAAACAAACTGTTTTACAAGCTGCATACAGCGATTCACATCCATGACAAACATGCCTCTTGCAAGAGCAACTCACGGAGACCCGTCCACCAACTCTAAGACCATGGCATGTAAAACAGTTTGCGATGGTGGACGCGGTCGTGCATCATAACCGAAAAGAATAATGAAAAGTCAACGTGGCTCAGAGGTGCATGTGGAGTGTAGCAGAGACGAATGTGAATGACGCCCTGTGTTGTAAGTTGCTGCGTCCGAGTTGGTGGGCGTGGCTCGGCGAGTTGTCGTCGTATCCAATGATGCCGTGTTTTGTGAGTTGCTGCATCCGAGTTGGTGGGCATGGCTCTGCGAGTTGTCGTCGTATCCATTGGTCTTAGAGTTGGTGGGAGTGGCTCCATCCTGCTTGCTTCCATTTGTGTCTTGCTTGCGCTGGCGGCGGCTTAGTGAATTATATATATAGATGCTCCTAACCTCTCTCTCTCTCTACTGTGCCTACGTGACCACACGGTAATACCCAAACTATTCCGAAGCAACGTTTGCACTGATTTGTGTTTTTTGTACCTCACATCCTCATACACCTTTCTCGTAAGAGCATGCCTTATCTACAATGGAGCGTTCGATCAGAAGAAAATATGAACCTGGTTTTAAATTAAACATCATTGAAGTAGTGGAAAAAATTGGTAACTGTGCTGTTGCAACAAAATTCGACACATCTGAGAAACTGATGAGATATTGGAGGAGGCAAGAAGATGTAAAAAAAAAATGAGGTGTCACATTAGGCATATAAGTCTGGGTCTGATTTTATGATTGATTTTTTGGGTTTCAAGACCCAACTTATACGTTAGTATATACAGTATTTTTTCTATTTTCTGCCCTCCAAAGGAGAGTACCTTATGCTTTTCATTAAAAGACAAACTAATGATAGCGAAAGTGCAGAGAAAAGTAACTTGGCTAATTCATCAACATGCAAGGAAATCAGTTTGGAATGACTAAAAAGGAGCCGTGCCTTTACAGCTTAAACAGACAGAGTACAAGAGCTGATATGACCGAAAATGTTTGAAGGGAATTTGTACAGTGGGTCCCAGATATTATTTTAAAATAAGTTGTCTAACAAGAGCATGGGAAAACAGATGGAAACTGGATTGGGAAAAATTCACACAACCCTTTGAGTTTTTTTTTTTTCCATATAGAGGACCATAGACACATAGAATAAGTTACCAATGATTGTGGTAGACAGTTGGACATTCAAAACTCAATTTGATGTCATTTTGAAAAAGTAGATGAATAGAATTGGTGAGCTTTGTTAGAATGACTGGCCTGTTCTTGTCAAAATTGTTTTAATATTCTAATGTTGATTTCTGTTATTTACAGTTTCACCATGTTTTGCAACATCAGAAAAAAATAACCATTATCTTAACTTAGATAATACAGATTGAAACAATTACCAAAAAATATAGAACCAATTTAGAGAACACGTTAAACAACACCACCACTCTCACCTTCTGCAGAGTATGATATTGAGATATTTCCACCTTCTTTAACCTACATTGTATTTGATTCAAAGAGGTCTTTAGGTATCCAGACCTTTAGAAACTTCTGTATTAACAATGTGCATACACCCTTTAATCAACTATTTGTCAAATATAATTATCTAGTAGTAATCTGTTGTCAATATGCATAGTTAAATCAATATTAGCCAGTATTGATGAAAATACTGGTACTATTTAGCAGGCTTTATCAAGTCAGGCAGAATAGGCGATGTGTGCTGGAGGTGTTGGGAGAAACTCAATTCAATGTTCAGGTTCCCAAGGTAAATGCAAGAAAGACCAAGGTGATGGCTGGAAGTAAAGTGGTGGGTGCATGGTTATGCAGTATAGGTATTGGGAAAAACTCAATAAAATGCACAGTTTTGCGGATAGTGGTGTTTAAAAGATGTAGTAGTAGGAAGGGTAGTCTGTGGGCAGCAAGTGCAACCTTTGTTTCTAGAAAGTCTGTGAGCAGAGTTCAGAATTCTGAGACAGTAGGTATAAAATTATAGAATGCATGGGCATGTTGAGTGCAGATGGAGGTGTGGGCACAGAAATGATGGAAAGGCATGCATGGTAGAAACTGTGCAAATTGTTTCCCACTGTCACATTTAAAGGAGTCTGACATTAAAAGGTAAAGTATACAAAAGCATGTAAAGAGCTTGGATGATACATGGCCAGATGGATATGTAGTGATAAACAAGTGAATGCTGATTTAAACAAAAGACGTGGTGTGCAGACAATAGATATTGTGATTAGAACAAACAGACTAAGGTGGTTTGGGTATGTGGAGCAAAGGGCAGATGATGATTGGGCAAAGAGGTGCACCAAGATGGTGGTGAAGGGGGTGAGGCTGGGAAGGAGGCCAAAGAAGGCATAGCTGTAGATTGTATCAGATAATATGAAAAGAATGACTCTCAACCCCAAAGTATACCACTGGCTATGGAGATTGCAAGAAAAACGATCTGGAGGTGCAAACTTCTAACTTGGGTAAACCAGGAAAATAAATCTTAAACAGTTGATGATGATGATGATGATATGCTTTATTAAACTCCTTGTGCATTGACTTACTGTACCCTATGCAACTGTAATAACCTCAACCCCTCTAAGTCTTATATCATTTTAAATTAGAAAAAAATAAAGAATAGTCCAAAGGGAGACATAGTGGCATAGTTTTTAGAACAGCAGTTGCATAATTTCAGATTTCTGGTGTGGTCACAGTCTGTATGAATTTTGCTTATTTTCTTATGGGTGTATCCTGCAATTGAATGCCAATCAGTGCAGTATGAATTACTTGCATCTGGTGCTGGTGGAAAAGATAAAAAAGCAGTTATTGAAACAATTATTCAGTTAAAGAGAGGTTTACTTATCAAAATCTGTTTTTACTAAAAGCAGTAAGTAGAATTGTAGCTCTAGGCACACATTGTAAATTTTAAATTAGAACAGGTACTTAAGGTAAATCTTAATTGAAAGTAAGAAATCAATATACTACTGATAAACTAACTGAAACTGAAAGAACAATTATGGATATAAATATTCATGATATAACAAACAGCATATATTCATAAAGCTTAAAAGCATTTAAAAATACATTAAGTAATTTATTTTTTGCTGAAGTGAGCATTGTAACAGCTATAGACTCCCAATCAATTATACAAATAATTCAATAAACCTAATGTAAATATAATGTATAACAACTGTTAGGTAAAAGGTAATGACAATTTGTGAGTTTAAAACGAAAATGATAACAATATTCTAAATTGTAGGACTATGTAAACTAGAGGAATTCAATTATTTACCATAAATGTAGAAATAGATTTATATAAAAGTATCTATCTATCTATCTATCTATCTATCTATCTATCTATCTATCTATCTATCTATCTATCTATCTATCTATCTATCTATCTAATATACAATTACATTTTACATGTAAAAATATAGTCAAAGATGCCTGATGCCAAAAGAGTTTGATGTGAATGTATGGACATTTAAATCTTCTTCTTCCCCGTTAGTGGTTGCCACAGCAGATCATCTTTTTCCATATCTTCCTGTCCTAGGCATCTTGCTCTATTACACCCATCACCTGTATGTCCTCTCTAAACACATCCATAAACCTTAATGCATAGTTAAGCTTATCACAGAAATTAACTGATCTAAAAAACATCAGCATCCTCCCAGCTACACATTTCTTTCACTATCTTCAAATTAGAAATTTTGTTAAACAGAAACTGCCCTATTTTCCTCACCTCGTACCCTCCACCATTCTGGAAAAAATACTGCTCAGTTTCGAGGAATTAAACACCATTTCCGCAATATATAAAATCTTTAATTAGAGTCCCTACCTTTCAAAGACCCAAGAGGACATTGGGAAGAAGATCTCTTAATCAATATATCAGAAAAGGAGTGAAAGGTAGCAGAGAATTCACTCAAGCTCCATATGCGCAAAGCATAGAATTATTCAACTAAAAATTATATATCGAGCTCATCTGTCTCACTTAAAACTGTCCAAAATGTTTCCAGGGCAAGATCCAACCTGCGAACACTGCAACCAAGCTCCTGCCTCACTGGGTCACATGTTTTGGGCCTGCACCAAACTAACATCATTTTGGGCCAAAATTATTAAGTGCCTTTCAGACAGCCTTGGGGTCAAAATCCCTCCTAACCCATTAACAGCTGTGTTTGGTGTTCTTCGAGACGGACTTGAAGTGGAGAAGGACAAGCAAACGGTGATTGCATTCACTACACTTTTGGCACGCAGACTTATTTTGTTAAATTGGAAGAATCCTAAGTCTCCTCTGATAAGTCAGTGGGAAACCGATGTTTTATATTATTTGAAATTGGAAAAAATGAAACTCTCAGTTAGAGGATCTGTACAGAATTTTTTTAAAACCTGGCAGGATCTAATCAATATTATTTTAGAATAAGAGAAATAACTATTACCACATTTAATTACCGTCTCCTTTTTTTTTATTTACTTATATATATTTCTTCCTTTCTTTTGTTTATTGTTGCCTTATTAAAAAGCCCTAAGCAATTCTCCTTTGGCTAAGCTCTCCTTCTCAGGGATGGGGTTTGATTTGTCTTCAATTTTTTGTGATAAATTGATCTATTTGTATGGAATGATTACAATAAAATGAATAAATAAACCGCGGTGGGTTGGCACCCTGCCCAGGATTGGTTCCCTGCCTTGTGCCCTGTGTTGGCTGGGATTGGCTCCAGCAGACCCCCGTGACCCTGTGTTTGGATTCAGCGGGTTGGAAAATGGATGGATGGATGGATGAATAAATAAAATTTAAAAAAAAACAAAACATCAGCATACTGTAGGTGATAGACTAGTGAATGGTGTTTAAGTCGACATAGTAAATATCACTTCATTCAGACCATCCCCAATGATATGTTATTTAAAAACAGGAAAGCCCAACTATAAGACATTAGTAAGTAGATATATGACAATATTATGATTATACAGTAGGAGTATACATCATTAAGACCAGATGTAAAATGGACAATGAAATATTAAAATGTACATTGACAATTTCCATTAAAATATTTACTGTCTTTTACTGTTCATCAAATTCCAGGTAGAAGTGACTGTGGAATAATTTAACTACATATTCATACCAGTACAAGAACATATTTTTTAAGCACAGAGAAGCAAATTAAGTTTTTATAATTAATTACTTTGATAAAACAACTATCGATTCAAATGAAAGATGCCTAATACCCGAGGAAACACTAATAATTTGTAATTTATTAGCATATAAAAAAGTACTACATGCTTTAACTTTGATAAACTGCAAATTAAAACACAAGGCATGCAATTGAAATTTCAGATGTTACATCATTTTCCAATGACAAAGACATATTGGCTACTGCAGACAGCAAAGGACACTCTTTATGTGTTTATCATAACTGCAGTTGTAGTGGAAAAAACTTTCCTCTGTTTTCAAAGAAGTCATTCTCAGAGACCGGATGAAAATGCAGAACAATTCTTTATTTGCACACAGATATGTACAAATTTCTCAGTCCATGAAGTGAGTACTTAATTAAACAATTCATTCCCTTTTAAACTTTTCTATTACCTTTACCTTATCTAATATATCACGTCATCTAACTCTTAATATGCGGAATTCTATCATTTTAACCAATCAGCTATAGCCACCAGTAACTTCATATACAAGTTGTCTCTTCCATTGTTCTAAACACCACTTTGTTAATAAGGGTCTCCTACAGGTCTTCCCAGTGATCTTATCACTACTTCAGAACAGGCGTGTTTGTACTTTCTCACTAGTTTGTTCTTGTTTTTTAAGGGGATATTCATTACACATCTACATATCTTAACCTTAGCAACTACCTTGGTGGCTCCTCTAATATGAGGCAAAAGCCTCATATGCCTAGGCTCAAAGCAACATCAAATTAACCCTTTAGTTACATTCAATTCTTATCCTTACGTTTAAAAATTCATTGTTATAATACAATTTCATATAAGTATATACTTGTATTAGATTATAAAATGATATCATGTATTGATTAAAATTCTATACAATGCCTGAAAAAATATTGTCAGAGAAGCCTGTTCCATCACAAGGTTAATTTAAGACAGACTGGAAGCTGTTGTGGAAAAGATGATGGTGGCAAAATTGGTTGCCCTCATGAAAAATCCAATCCATTCCTTCCAGGAGGTGCAGTCATGGAGTACTTTTAGCCACAGGCCTGTTCCACCAAGCTGTGCTAAGATATACCTCTGGGGGGTCTTTTTTGCCCACTGCTATTTGGCAAATCAGTGGTGCCTCCCGATGTCAAAAACGAAATGCTAAATACTATTTAAGTTATTTTTGCAAATTCTACACAATATTCATCATCTTTCACCTCTTCATCGGAGCAGAATCGCCTTCCGGACAAATGTTCTTTGAACTTATGGAACAGGTGGTAGTCACTGGGTGCAGAGAGCATCCAGAGTGATCCGCCGATCTTTATGCATGTTTTCCTCAACCTTCGCGACTGTCACGTTGGAAATTGACGGTCTCACGCTCCTTTGTTCATTGTGAATTTCAGTATGACTGGCTGTAAACTCTCTACACCACTTGCAAGCGTTTTTGCCATCCATGCACGACTGTCCATACACTTCCGTCAATTGGCGATGAATTTCAACCGGTTTAACGTCTTTTGCGTTCAAAAATTGAATAACTGCACGAACTTCGCACTTTGCGATAGCGTTCAACGGGAGCTCCATTTTCAAGGGCTGCCAAGCCAAGATTGAGCATCCCAGTGAAGCCACGCATGCTTGTTTGGGAGTGGAGGAAGCACCAACCACAACAATGTGGCCAACAGCCGTACAAACAGTTTCTCTATGTCCCCACTGCTTTGGAGACCTTACTTTTGGGATTGCCCTAGTATATATATATATATATAGTGAAAATGGGGGCTTGCACAGATGGATCCTCAAGACGATGTGAATGTTCTGGGTCTGACTAGGGGCTCTGCGCTTTGCCAATGGAAACTGGACTTGGATTGCCCTGTTCATGCTTAGTTGCAGGATTTAATTCATCTTGTTCACTGCTGGTTTGAAGGGGACTCGATCGAGCAGATTGTAGAGAAAGTAGCCAGTGATGTGGTACTGGTGGGATTCCTGAAGTTCTCCAGTATGAGTTTTTTCATCATGATTTTGACTCGTTCTCCACCTTCAACAAATGATTGGAAGGCTCCCAGGCTGCTTGGAGACAGGGTGGTGCATTTGCTTTGCCAGGGGCACACTCACAACCTGCCCGAGATTGTCGCAATGAACAGCGGGCTCAGGGCCCTGAACATCCAGTTTCCTCAGAAAGACAATCCTGTGCTCCCGTTGTTGCTGATGTGACCACATCTGGAGAGGCTCCTGAATTACAAGGTTAGAATACCAGGCCGGCGCAAACCATTCCAGATTTTACATGTTAATCTCTTGAAGGAGTGGCATGACCCGCAGGGGGTTTACACTTCCTTGGCTGCTGTCTCTCAGACCGATGTTACCATTGGTGACGATTTGACTGACTCGAAAAAGACAGATTTATTAACTTTCATTGAATGGAAGACTGATGTTTTTTCAGACTTGCCAGGCGTGACAAACCTTGCAGAACATAAAATCACTACTGAACCCGGTGTTAGGGTGCAGATGCGCCTGTTTCGGATCCCGGAAGAGCAACAGAATATTGTGCATGAGGAAGTCAAATAGATGCTTGCATTAGGTGTAATTTGTGAAAGTAAAAGTGACTGGTGTAGTCCGGTCATATTAGTCCCAAAACAATATGGTTCGGTTCGCTTCTGTATCGATTTCAGGTGCTTGAATAAGGTCTCTAAATTTGATGCTTATCCAATGCCCCGTGTTGACGAGCTGTTGGAAAAACTGGGTCAGGTGACATATATCTCCACGCTAGATCTCACGAAAGGTTAGTGGCAGGTGCCTCTTGAGGCTGGCAGTTGTGAAAAACAAGAACAACAACATTTATTTATATAGTACATTTTCATACAAAAAGTAGCTCAAAGTGCTTTACATAATGAAGAAAAGAAAAATAAAAGACAAAATAAGAAATTAAAATAAGGCAACATTAGTTAACATAGAAAAGGAGTAAGGTCCGATGGCCAGGGTTTGACAGAAAAAGCAAAAAAAAAAAACTCCAGAAAGCTGGAGAAAAAAATAAAATCTGTAGGGGTTCCAGGCCATGAGACCTCCCAGTCCACTCTGGGCATTCTACCTAACATAAATGAAATAGTCCTATTTGTAGTTAGGGTTCTCACGGAGTCACTTGATGCTGATGGTCATACAGACTTTTAATCCATCCATCATTTTTGGAACATCATGGTACTTAGAGTAGATGGTGGTGGCACAAGCCACCACCAAAAGGACACCGGAAAAGGAAACAGAAGAGAGAGTAGGGGTTAGTACAGATTTTAGAGCCACCATGAATGGTTATTATAATGAACTGGATATACAGAGTATCAGGATTAAATTACAGTGAAGTTATGAGAAGGCCATGTTAAAGTAATGTGTTTTCAGCAGTTTTTTAAAAACAGCATTTGCGACTCCTAACAGACTTTATGAATTTACTAGACTCTCATTTGGTCTTCATGGCGCACCTCTAACTTTCCAGCGTATGATGGACCAGATCTTGCATCCTCATTTTGAATATTCCGGGGCATACCTCGATGATGTCGTGATTTTCAGCAATGATTGGCAAACGCATTTAGAATGTCTTCAGTCTGTCCTTGAAAGCTTGAAACAGGCTGGCTTGGCAGCTAACCCTAAGAAGTGTAAGTTGGGTATGTCTGAGACTCATTATCTGGGTTATTCAATGGGCAGGGGTTTACTCCGGCCACAATTTAGAAAACTGGAAGAGATGCTTGCTTACCCACGTCCAGAAACAAGTTTGTGCTTTTCTGGGGCTTGCCGGTTATTATAGAAGATTCATCCCTGACTTTACAAATAGGGCTGCTCCTCTTTCTGATCTTACTAGAAGCAGAAAGAACAGCCCTGTTTTATGGACAGAAGTTTGTGAAAGTTCCTTTTGTTATTTGAAAACTGCTTTGTCTTCTTTTCCGGTTTTGCGGAATCCCAATTTCTCTAAGGATTTTGTTCTACAGACGGACGCAAGTGCATTTGGTTTAGGTGCTATCCTGTCTCTTGGAAATGACTTCCAAGGGAATGCAATTATTCGACTACTGAGAAAGAATGTTTGGCGATTAAATGGGCTGTGGAAGCACTTTGTTATTACTTATGGGGTCGTAATTTCACATTAGTGACTGATCACGCTCCACTTCAATGGTTATACCATCAGAAAGATACAAACTCATGAGATGGTTTTTGAGCTTGCAACCTTACAGTTTTACTGTCAAGCATCGACCTGGCTTTGAGCATGTTAATACTGATGTCCTGTCACACCTGTTTGAACCTGGGTTGAAGGGTCGATTAATTCACAAAAATGTGAATAAAGCCGACGGAGGGGGTGTGAGCAGGGGGGCTGAATGCACCCCTAGAAGACACAGACACTCCTAAAAAAAGCCCCTGAAAAAAACGCTGATAGACTACCTTCACATTGCGCCCTTACTTGCTGGGCTTACTTGTGGCTGCTCTGTTGCGTGATATGTATCTCGTGCGGCGGTACACATACTTAAAAGCCTGAACAGCACCTGTCCTGTTGGCTGATTGCTTTGTTTCTCTCTCCCCTAGACATCCCCTGGTACTCCTGTTGTACTCCCCTATGATGTTTGCTTATTCTTTAAATGAGAACTAACTGGAAACTGAGCTGGTTTTAATTCTGAAAGATACATGTTTGTTTGAAGTGTTTGGATAAAGTTCCTGTCTCTACAATCTCCTGTATTTCTGTGCAATTCTGTGACCCAAGCGTGACAATATATATATATATATATATATATATATATATATATATATATATATATATCTATACATATTAATAAAAGGCAAAGCCCTCACTGACTCACTGACTGACTGACTGACTGATTGACTGACTGACTGACTGACTCACTCATCACTAATTCTCGAACTTCCCGTGTAGGTGGAAGGCTGAAATTTGGCAGGCTCATTCCTTACAGCTTACTTACAAAAGTTAGGCAGGTTTCATTTCGAAATTCTATGCGTAATGGCCATAACTGGAACATATTTTTTGTCCATATACTGTAATGGAGGAGGCGGAGTCACGTGTCGCGTCATCACGCCTCCTACGTAATCACGTGAACTAAAAACAAGGAAGAGATTTACAGCACGAGTCAAACGCGGGAACGAAGGTAAATGACGTTAATTTTTGACTGTCTTTTAATACTGTGTAAGCATACATATTAACACATGTGCAATTAAACGTGTGCATTTACGGGGTGATTTCTCAGGCTTAAAAGCTCACCTTTTATCAAACGCGGGAACAAAGGTAACTGACGTTGTTCACTGTCTTTTAATACTGTGTAACCATACATATTAACACATGTGCAATTAAACGTCTGCATTTACGGGGTGATTTCTCAGGCTTAAAAGCTCGCCTTTTACTAAAAAGGTAAATGCAAAACTAATTTCAATCAGTTTATTGAAACGCTCCCGTTAAGGATTGCAATAACATATTCGCGAGATAAAAGAACGAAGTAGGGGGAAATGAAGGAAGAGCCGCAAACAGCGAAGAGCAAAAAATTCATGAAACAATTGTGAAGGGAGCGAGTGAAGCATACAAGCATGTTCATAAGGGAAACAAAGCACGGTGTAAAACGTAAGTTTAAATTAAGTTTATAGAAACGCTCCCGCTGCGGATTGCAATAACATATTCGCGAGATAAAAGTTTAATGAGAAGACACGAGGTATAAACGAACCACACGCCGTGGCGCAACGTTAGGGGCAACAGTTTCAACCATTCTATGATCTGCTTCTCGCAACTGAAAGACGGCACATGGCGGTTGTTAGCCGACTTGCTGACCGCAACGTTAGGGGCTTCAACTCTGGCGCTGACGCCACATCTCAGTGCCAACAGTTTGCAGACTCTACTTAAAAGACACGCCCTCCTCACTGGACAGTTGAAAAGACCAATCAAACTAACGATGACATCAAGTATTACCCAATCAAAAGTAGGAAAGGAGGCATCTTCATAAAATGTGTGTGGGATGATTTGCATGAGACGCTGCTTTAAAAAAAATGAAAAAAAAAATACGGGACAAATCCCGTCCCGTATTGATTCAAAACGGGACGTGCAATTTCATTCTCAAATGCGGCACGATTCTGTATTTTAAAGGACGGGTGGCAACCCTACAGTGCCAGGTAACCACCCATACAATCAGATTGTGATTCAGACTAGGAATGCAATGAATGTAATTACCCCGATCTACATACAAGGCGAAAGTCTTGCAACATTCAAAGATGATGGTTTGGGATAAGTACACCATACAACATAAAAGAGCTTATGAAGCCTTGAACCGAAAAAAGCAACATCTCAGAGGTCGTAAAAAAAAAAATAGGAGGTAATGTCGTTTTACTCGCTGTAGATTTTAGTCAAACATTACCAGTTATTCCACGAGGGAGACCAGCAGATGAACTCAACGCGTGTTTAAAATCCATGCTTCTCCCACGCTCGGTTATATGTCGCGTGTTCTCGGGTAGGTACACCAAAAAATGTATACATTTAAGCATGTAATGGGCATGAGGTATACCCGAAGGCACTGCAGTAGTACTTAATGTAACTTTACTTCTTAAATGTTAATGTTTTACTGTTTAATAATTTATACACTTCTTATATGTTGTTCAAATTCTTTTATCAAAATACCAGTGACAGCGCAATGCACGATAACATGGAGTGAATACACCATACGCATCCGCCCACGGCCGGCCTGGTGTGTGCAGATAGGAGTTGATTCTACAATAAAATAAAATAAAGATAAAAAGAGTAATACAATCATCACCCATAAAGCGGATAGTAGACGTGACGTACTATATGTGTACCAGATTTCAAGTCAATAGGTGAAACGGTTTGCGAGCTACAGGTGATTTAAAATCCTGGACAGACACACAAATTGCCATGGTAGCAAATTACAGAAGAAGATTTTACTGTTTAATAATTTATATCTATATGAAATGTGCTTCTTATATATTACTTCATATTCTCATATGATAATGATGTTAATGTTTATATTGATTTCTATGTTATTGAAACTGCATGTATGTGTGTATATGTATGTATATATATATATATATACTAGCAAAATACCCGCGCTTCTCAGCGGAGAAGTAGTGTGTTAAAGAGGTTATGAAAAAAAAGGAAACATTTTAAAAATAACGTAACATGATTGTCAATGTAATTGTGTTGTCATTGTTATAAGTGTTGCTGTCTTTTATATATATATATATATTATATATAATATACACACACACATAAACATTTATATACATATACATATATATACATATCTACATATACACATATCTACATATATATATACACACATACATAAACACACACATAAGACTTATTGACTGAAACGGGCTTTCACGAAAAAAGTTAGGGCTTTGCTACAGGATACACCCTCCACAAGTTAAGCAAGTAAAAATAAAATATATATTTCTGTTTTATTTAAACCTTTTAAGTTCGTATGCATAGCCCCATTTGGCTGTTTAATTTTTTTTTTCTTTCTTCAGTAATATTTAATCTCCTTAAAGAAAAAGAACATATCCATTTTACTTTTTTTGTATCTCTTTAGTAATATTTTACTGTAAAAGGATAACCAGTATTTAAACCTTTTATGTTACTTTATACATTTATTTTACACAATGTTGAAAAATTAATAAGAAAGCTACATATTTTGGCAGCTGCTGCTTTCATTTTCAATGAAATGAAAAAAGCTCTCCAAGAGAAAACGTCAATGAAGAAGAAACAGTTTGCACTATCTAAAAATCAGAAACCCTCATTTATAAAAGTTTGCTGCAGATGACTTAACTGAAAATAAATGAATAGTTCCTATGTGTATAATACATATTTATCTATTTTACTTATGCCTTTATTCCACCAACTTACAACATCTGAGGTACAATTTGTTACATTACTTTTGTTTTTTGCAGCACAGGCAGGTGAAGTGACTTCCTCAGGGTCACACAGTGGTGTCAGTACCACGATTTGAACTGACAAGCTCCGGGTTTGCTGAAATATTACTGAAGAAAGAATAAAAACGAAAACGGGCAAATGGGGCTATGCATACAAATGTCCATCCGTCCATTATCCAACCTGCCATATCCTAAATACAGGAGCCAATAAGTAGATATGTATATATACAGTATATATATATATATATATATATATATATATATATCTATATATATATATATATATATATATATATATATATATATATATATATATGTGAATGTATATATGTATATATGTATGTCTATATATATATATATATGTAGATATGTAAATTTGTATATGTATATATATGTTTATGTGGATGTGTATATACGTATGTATATGTAGATATGTATATATGTAGATATGTACAGTATATGTATATATATGTTTATGTGTGTGTGTGTGTGCATATTATATATATAAAAGACAGCAACACTCATAACAATGACAACACAATTACATTGACAATCATGTTACGTTATTTTTAAAATGTTTCCTTTTTTTTTTTTCATAACCTCTTTAACACACTACTTCTCCGCTGCGAAACGCAGGTATTTTGCTATATATATATATATATATATATGTATGTGTGTGTGTGTGTGTATATATATATATGTTGATATGTGTATATATATGTGGATGTGTATATGTGTATATATATGTATATGTATATATATATGTTTATATATGTGTGTGTGTGTATATTATATATATAAAAGACAGCAACACTCATAACAATGACAACACAATTACATTGACAATCATGTTACGTTATTTTTAAAATTTTTCCTTTTCTTTTTCATAACCTCTTTAACACACTACTTCTCCGCTGCAAAGCGCGGGTATTTTACTATTTATCTATATATATAAAGGAGAGTTGGGATCCGAGAGACTGTGTTTGTGTGTTTGTGGAGGGATGGAGAGTTAAGGCGGGTGTTGGAGTCACGTGATCATCTCCCCTCCCATTCACCTCATTTCATTCACTTCATTTCGCTCCAAGCTGAGCTCCGCAGCTGGCGCGGTCTTGCTGTTCTTGATTTGCTTTTCACATGGCCAAGTATATGTTGCATGCTCAAGAGTAAGCTCAGCGCACAACTTGGTCATATTACAACCGGAGGGGCGAACTGACAACATGGTATACAAAGAGATCCTTAACAAATAATTATTGGTATAATTTCCCTCAGTTTATTATTTTAAATTTTAAAGCAGTACTTCACCGCTGCGAAGCGCGGGTATTTTGCTCTATATATATGTGTGTGAATGTATGTATGTATATATGTATGTCTATATTTATATCTATACAGGTACTTGTCGACTTACGACCGCGATTGGTTCCGACTGACTGGTTGTAAGTTGATCTGGACGTAAGTCGGCCTATGTTAATTTAAGGTAAGAATATTAGACTGGGTAATAATATTGTAATCATCTTAAAGTAATATTTTATCAACATTTTCTTACTTTCTAAGACAAACAGCATACTACAGTACAATTTGTTTAATATGTGGAAAACGTACAAAACAAGAAATACTGTACTGTACATTTAATTCCTGGCACCACTGGTGCTTGGCTGCGGGTTGTCGATATCGCCTTCATCAGATCAGGCGAGGCTGCGGACGGGGTGATGGGAGGAGTTGCTCTTTTCATAAACATAGTGAGCTTCGTCTGAATTGTTTGTTTTTTTTTCTCTTCATAAATTTCGCAAATAAGGACGAAATGTGTTGCGTGCCATCCGTTCAATCCTCGCAAATCGTTCAATATTTGGGTCCATTTTTTCAAAATGAGCGAGGAGTTTATTCAGTAGAGATAAATCTTCTGACAATCCCTTTGTGGTGAACATTCTTTGTGGCAACTCCTCCTCTTCGTCTTACTCCAATTCTCTTGTTTCTTCTTCCGCCACTCTTTCTTCTTCCAATTCTATCAGCTCTTCATTCATAAGTTCACCTGATTCCCGGTCTAGCAACTCCTCGACATCTTCCATTTCACATTCCAATGAAAGGTCTTTTGACAGTTTCACTATTTCTTCACGAATCTCATCAAGTTCTTGTTCACTGTTAAATCCAGCAAAAGTATTTACATAACGCTTAACACACTTCTTCCATACGCCATTCATACACTGTGAGTCGACATTTCTTGCGGGGAGGGCTTCTGTTTTCTCTGATCTGAGTTCACCTCTGTTATAGCGCGTCTTTATTTGAAAAGAGCAGTGTCATATCGGGGCGAGTGTGAACGCTAACTTTGACAAGCACTATAAACTTACAGCGGTTGTTACAGACGTAAATCAAATGTATGTTTTTATTGTATAATATTAACAATAACAGCAGCTCTCTACTCAAAGCGGTAAACTCGAGAAGCTGCTAGCATCGAACCCAGAAGCTCTTGATTGGGAGTCAGCAGTTGTGTGTGGGAACTGTTAACATTTGAATGTGATGATTGTATATAAAACTTGTGCACGAACGAGACTGGGATAACTGTGGATGTGGATGTGAGTGGTGTGTGTGACTGAGAATGACTGGTGTGAAGCCTGAAGTCCAAATATCAAATAAACACTTTCACAAGTACAAGTATAACAGAACAAGTGCGCTTTTATTCAAGAAGAAAAAAGAAAGCAGGTTGCGGTAAGCAGTTGATGCGACTGCTTGCGTAGTGCAATCCTAAGAACTGCCCAATCAAGAGCTTCTGGGTTTGATGCTGGCAGCTTCTCAAGTTTGCCGTTTTGAGTAGAAAGCTGCTATTAGTGTTAATATTATAGGGTTATATGTTAGGGTTATATTATTATCGAAAATTGCCAAAACAACAAGACACAAACACACATGGGGCAACACTGCTGCGTATATTTTTACTGCTGCGTAGGGAGACTTGAGAGTGCGGGAAACTGGCGCTGCCAACAGCTGGCGGGGGAAACAGTCAAACGCGTCATAAAGTCGAACAGTCGTAACTTGCATAGGTCGTATGTCGACGAGTACCTGTATATATATCTATCTATATATATATATATATATATATATATATATATATATATATATATAGATATATATATATATATATATGTAGATATGTAAATTTGTATATGTGTATATATATATATATATAGATATATATATATAGATATATATATAATATATATATATATATATATATAGATATGTGTATATGTAGATATGTATATAAGTATATATGTTTATGTATATATATATGTTTACATAACCTCTTTAACACACTACTTCTCCGCTGCAAAGCGCGGGTATTTTGCTAGTACACTAATAAAAGGCAAAGCCCTCACTCACTCACTCACTCACTCACTCACTCACTCACTCACTCACTCACTCACTCACTCACTCACTCACTCACTCACTCACTCACTCACTCACTCATCACTAATTCTCCAACTTCCCGTGTAGGTGGAAGGCTGAAATTTGGCAGGCTCATTCCTTACAGCTTACTTACAAAAGTTAGGCAGGTTTCATTTCGAAATTGAAAGCGTAACGGTCATAACTGGAACCTCTTTTTTGTCCATATACAGTAATGGACTGCAGCTCGCTGGCCGTGGGAGGCGGGGTTGCGGGGGTTGCGTATCGCGTCATCACGCCTCACACGTAATCACGTGAACTGACTATGAAGGAGAAAGGACGGCCTTATATGGCGTTCGTTTATAAAACAGTGGACAGGCTGTGTAAAGGCAGCTTCAGAAAAAAACAGATCCTTAACAAATTGTTATTGGTATATTTTCCCTCAATTTAAAAAGGTTTTCTTTTCTTCTTAATTAAAATTTAAAAGCAATACTTCACCGTTGCGAAGCCCCTCTAGCGCTGACGTCCGAGGTTCGATTCCCGTAAGGGAGTGCAGTGAGTGTGTACGCCTGATGAGCCAAGAATTAGGGCGAAACACGTGTCGCGTACTCTTTGCATTATTTGACAGTAAACTATTTTCAACCATTCTATGATCTGCTTCTCACAACTGAAGGCACCGTGGCTGATGTTAGCTGACTTGCTGGCCAACCATAAGCGTTACCTGGTAGGCAACCACCCATACAATCAGATTGTGATTCAGACTACGAATGCCGTGAATGTAATTACCCCGATCTACATGCTGTCAAATAAACGAACTACACGCCGTGGCGCAATGTTAGGGGCTTCGCCTCTAGCACTGACGTCCGAGGTTCGATTCCCGTAAGCGAGTGCAGTGAGTGTGTACGCCTGATGAGCCAAGAATTAGGGCGAAACACGTGTCGCGTACCCTTTGCATTATTTGACAGTAAACTATTTTCAACCATTCTATGATCTGCTTCTCATAACTGAAGGCACTGTGGCTGATGTTAGCTGACTTGCTGGCCAACCATAAGCGTTACCTGGTAGGTAACCACCCATATAATCAGATTGTGATTCAGACTGCGAATGCCGTGAATGTAATTACCCCGATCTACATGCTAGAGAAAACCTCAATGAAGAAGAAACAGTGTGTAAGCATACATATTAACACGTGCAATTAAACGTGTGCATTTACGGGGTGATTTCTCAGGCTTAAAAGCTCGCCTTTTATTAAAATGGTAAATGCAAACTGTTTTCATTCTGAAGGGCACAAACCACGTTGGATTTCAGCCGTTAAATGCGCAAAAATGTCGGTACACTAGATAAATAAGCGCAACATATTATCAGTTGTATTGTATGCTTACAATACATATAGAAATGTGTTAATCGTTAACTAATAGTATGGGATGGTGTTTTTCGACTCAGCTACAGATGTCGATGGAGACCAGAACTGCTTTGAAAAAATATGAACGCCTTGGGACCGATCTGGAAGATTGGATTGGATTTAAACGATTCCATGTCTTGGTGGGTTTGCGTAGCTTATTGTCAATATCTTTACACCTGTTTTTAAGACTTATTGACTGAAACGGGCTTTCACGAAAAAAGTTAGGGCTTTACTACAGGATACACCCTCCGCAAGTTAAGGAAGTAAAAATAAAGGTATATATTTCTGTTTTATTTAAACCTTTTAAGTTCGTATGCATAGCCCCATTTGGCTGTTTTAGTTTTTTTTTTTTTCTTTCTTCAGTAATATTTAATCTCCTTAAAGAAAAACAACATATGCATTTTACTTTTTTTGTATCTCTTTAGTAATATTTTAGTGTAAAAGGATAACCAGTATTTAAACCTTTTATGTTACTTTATAAAGTTATTTTACACAATGTTGAAAAATTAATAAGAAAGCTACATATTTTGGCAGCTGCTGCTTTAATTTTCAATGAAATGAAAAAAGCTCTCCAAGAGAAAACCTCAATGAAATCTAAAAAGGAGAAACCCTCATTTATAAAGGTTTGCTGCAGATGACTTAACTGAAAATAAATGAATAGTTCCTATATGTATAATACATATTTATCTATTTGACTTATGCCTTAATTCCAGCAACTTGCAACATCTGAGGTACAATTTGTTACATTACTTTTGTTTTTTGCAACACAGGCAGGTGAAGTGACTTCCTCAGGGTCACACAGTGGTGTCAGTACCAGGATTTGAACTCACAAGCTCCGGGTTTACTGAAATATTGAAAGAAAAAAAATGAAAACGGGCAAATGGGGCTATGCTTACAAATGTCCATCCATC
>NC_041398.2:124728539-124761039 GCF_900747795.2 Erpetoichthys calabaricus
CTCCTTCTCCGAAGAAAAAATGGACTTGGGCTTTCTAAAAGGGAAGGGGGAGGCGAGCGAAGCACCGCTCACCCCGCAAAAAGGTAAGGAGGGCCGAGAAGTGGCTGATCCGTATGTCGATAAATTAATAAAGACAGACAGCAGTTCGCCAAAGAAGGCAACCCGGCCCTCAGACAAAAAAGACTCCAATTCCCAGAAGCCTCCGCGAGACCCGTCAGAGCACGTGCCGACAGTGGACGTTCTCATTGGCTCCCGACCGGCTGGTGAGGCTAACAAGGAAGTGAGCTTGCCTCCAGCCGAAATAAATAACTGTATAGACGTGCGGGAGCTCAAAAAATTGATCGAGCCCGTACGAAGTATTTTTCAGGTGCTGAATGAAATCAAGAGGATCGTCGGAGACCTGGGAGCGACGGCCGAAGCGCCGGTAAAGAAGGTGGATGACTACCTACGGCGACTAGGACGTGAGCGTCCTGTCTTATATGATTTGGCGGTACAGGTTAGTAAAGACGGTACCATATATAATAATATAGGGACGCAGTGTGAAACGGGCCCGTGTTTAATAAGTACCGGGTGCCAAAGCACTGCGTGCCCTACAAGGGATTGTGGTGTGATGACCGAAGGAGCGGAGGAAGCGCCGCTTGAACCAGGGCAGCTGAAAAGTGCTGTCTCTTGGAACAATGTGGGGCTGAAGACGCCACCTCGGGTTAATTTAAAATCAAAGGGCGTTCAGACAGAAAAAGGGCTCTCTTTTACTAATAGAGAGACCCAAACTGTGGAAAAGCCCCAGATTAAAAAGGAGATCCTAAGAGAGAAACGGGAGTCTCCTGATAAAGTGATAAGGGAGTTGTCATTAGTTACTGGAGGTGCGGAGGAAGTGCCAATCAAACCAGGGCAGCTGGAAAGTGCTGTTACGCGGAGCGATGTGGTGCTATTGACGCCGCCTCCTATAATACATAGGACAACGGGCGTGCAAACAGCAAAGAGGCTCTCTCTTCTCCATAGAGAGCCTCACGCTGTGCACAAGCCCCAGAGAAAGCAGGAGATCCCCGAATTAACATGTGGGTCTCCTGACATATTAAAGAAACGGGCAGGGAGCAGCAAAGCGGCCGTTAACCCCTCCTTGGCGGAGGAGAAGGCGGAGCTGACCGAATTCCCGAGATGTTTCAGGTCTCGGGAAGAGAGGCCACCAGGAGGACGTCGGCGGTGCTACAACTGTCGGCAACCGGGCCACATGTGGCGAAGTTGTCCCCGGAGGACAGGGGAGCGGTGGGAAAGAAGATACACCGTGCCTTGAGCATGGGAAAGGTGCTATATAAATAAAATGTATTATTATTATTATTATTATTACCGTTCCCCCAAGGTTCGCCGGGGGATCTAGACAACGTAGCCAAGGTCCGGATGATGCGTTCTCCTGGAGGAGGACGTCCCTCGCGGGGCTGGTAGCTTCGCCCCAGTTGGCTTCGCTAAGGGGGGGGAATTGTGGTGGATTGCCGGCTTCTTTCTCCGGCCCTCACCCCCAGGCCGCCAGGAGGAGCTCTCCCAGCAGCATGGACATGCCCCGAGTTCCAGCAGGGCCTCATAGACTATGTAGTTTGTATACACAGCCCTGCTGGATACCTTGGGGGCCACCAGGCGTCGCTGTAGGGGGGCTCGTAGGCTTGCATGTGCCCTATAACCCGGGAGTACGTCACGGTCACGTGACAGGAAGAAACGACGTGCTCCCGGGTTGAAGAACCCGGAAGGGAAAAGGAACTGTGGACTGTTGAACGGGAACACCTCCGGGTCAGGGTGTATAAAAGGACTCTGGGAAGCCCAGTACACTGAGCTGAGCTGGGAGGAAAGGTGGCAAAGTGTCTGGGAGTGTGGAGGATTATTGATTGTTTAGTGATTTATTATTGAGAATTGTGGAGAGGAGGGTGCTTTGTGCACGTTATTGTCCTAATAAATATTTATATTTGGACTTTTACCTGGTGTCTGGAGTCGAGTCTGAGGGTTCAAGGGGTCACGGAGACCCTCAAACTATCACAATATATATATATATATATATATATATATATATATATATAGGTCAAATCCCTTTATAACAAATACTGAAGTATACAATTTTCAGAATAACAAATACTTTTTTGTGGGCCTGGACAAATGTTCATACAACATAATGTTTAATGCATTTTGTTGTAATGAAATGCAAATTTCATTATAACAAACATTCTTTCGACCAAAATGGCCACTTAAGATAATAATGGGATGCAGGAAATACTTAATGCCGTGCCTGCACTTTTTGCAGAGTCTTGAGAACCCAGCAACAGGTGGTATCTTTGTTAGACCAAAAGAATGTGACAGTCTGTTGTGAAATTTCCAGTCCCCGACATCAACGGCAAGACTGTAGGCACAACATAATACAAATAGATGAGGTGGTCCACCGATTGACCACATGGGTAGCTGTGTCATGTACGGATGCTGTACTGTTCTGTATTCATAGATGTATTTCTATAACAATAAAGTTATATCTAACATCTCATTTTCATTCTACATTCATACCTGTATTTCATCTCATTTTCAAACAAAATATTTTTTGCAGTTTAATAAGTGCTGTTTTTTTATAAAGGTATTATCCAAGCTTGGGTCACAGAGTTGCAGGAAGGTGAGTCCAGGTTTGCAAGGAAAATACAGGTACTTTATTACTGTATGGAGAAGGCAGGTAAAGTCTAAAGACTTCATTCAAAATTGGCGCTGTTACTTCAGCACTCAAGATAGGAGACGCGACATGGGTAATATTTCTGCTTTAGCTACCATGTTTAAATTATTGGTAGCTCCTGTTTGAATAAAAACTCTGACTGTGCCTGTTTTGAAAAATAATAAAGATGATTTTCCTGAAGCCTGTGGACTCTATGTCTTCTCTCAGGTACAAACAGTGACTCACATGTCATATGGTACCAGGAGTGGGGTCTTGCACCGATGGATCTTTAACAGGTGCACAATGTCCCTTTCCCACCGGAGTCAGATGAGTCTACTGCAGGCACTTCTGTCCTTGCCCATCCCCGGATGCTTCCTATTCTGTTTTGAATGCACAGCAATATTGATGCACTGGGAAAAGGGAAGCTGGGTAGCTGTTTTGGCCCCCTTTTTGACTGGGAGGACCTACATGTCATGCTAAATCTTCCTCCCAAAAGGCTTGATGATTAAGATTTCCTGAAGCAACAGATCCTTCTCCACACGGGTATTAGCCCCTTGACCAAGGGACATCAGTTTCAGCTGTGGCAAAATCATCTGGATCGGCCTATACAGGAACATGTTCAGGACTTAGTAGACCTGATTCAAAGCAGGTTTAGTGGAGACACCTTCAAACACATTGTGGAAATGCTCACTATTGACGCAGTCTTGTCAGGGATAAACGAAGACCTTTGTGATGAGATGTTCTGGAGTAATGTCCACTCACTGTTGGACCTGACCCGCAGACTGAAGGGTGCCAAAACCATCTTTAAACAAACAGGATATCCTAACTTGGCACCAACGTCTACCTAACCATTGTGTCCCTGCCCACTGGTCAATCACCGATCCTCACCTCTCCTCAGAGAAACGTCAAGCTCAAGCCCAGGCTCCTAGAGTTGCTGATGCCACTTCTGGAGGCACATGGACCGATGCCAAGAGCAGAAGGTGCTATCATAGTAAACACCCAGCTAGGATTGAGCACAGGTGCTTTCACTGCGATCAATCAGGACATCTGGCTTGGGAGCTCTGCACAGTCCATGGACCTTGGTCTGGCCCAGGAATGGGAATCTCAGACTTCCCCCAGGGTGGTGAAGAAAGACAATTTCAAGGTCACTATTAAGTTGGTCCTAGCCCTGTTGGATTCTGGTAGTGACTTCTGCGTAGTCTGCCATGACTTGCTTCATGCACATTACCAACACAAATTCAGACTGGGTTAACATTTGCTGTGTTCATGGAGACATTAAAGAATATGAGACTATTTTAATCCCTTTGAAATTTAAGGGAAGAAACTTTGGATTGAGAGTTTGGACTGTCATATTAAACACTTCACCCTTGCCTCTTTTAATAGGGAAGAGGAATGCTCTTTTCCCATGTGTCCTAGCGAAATGAAGGGCACCTCTCTCTGCAGTCGAGAGGGTGGGGGTTGCCTCTGACAAGGTCAGTCAAGGAGCTGGGTTAGAGACTGAACCTGATTTGTCCAGTGAAGTAGAGGACGATCCCTTGCCTGAGGGTCTGGGACAATTAGAGGATCCTTTGCATCAGGCACCCACACCTTCAAAATCCACAGCCCAGACAGCAGCTACAGGCCCCAGAGAAACAGTGAAAGGAGTAGAGTGGGGTTTTCCATCAGGCCCAAGAGAAGCAGGGAATGATACTCTGACTGAATTTTCATGCCTGTAGTGGGCCAACAACAGCTTCGACTTTGCAGGTAAACAAGCACATGCTGCAAATGACTCTTATTATATGGAGCGGGAGGCCTGAATTTCAAAACACGACACTGTTTCTTATATCGGGTGATTGCTGATTGCATAGAGCTAGGGCTGATTGAGCAGTTGGTTGTCCCAAGCAGGCATAGAGAGACGGTTTTAAAAACTGCTCACATTCGGTGGGGGTCACCTTGGCATAGAAAAGACCAGGGATCACATTTCATTATTGGCTGAATATGGGCCAAAATGTGGAACAGTTTTATAAGTCTTATAATAATAATAATAATGCATTTTATTTATAGGGAACTTTACATTAGTAGTAAATCTCAAAGTGCTACATAAAAAAAAGTTTAAACAAAGGCAAAGCAAGATAAAAGCAGAGATCAAACAACAATAATTAGTAGCATTGTTGTTAATAAGCTCTCCTAAATAGAAAAGTCTTTAACTGTTTTTTAAAACAGCCACAATCTGTTGTGTTCTCAGGCTCTATTTTAGGGCATTCCAGAGCCATGGAGCAGTGGCTACAAAGGCTTGGTCACCCATTGTACGAAGTTTGGTCACGGGGGGGTGAAGGCAATAGGTATTTGCAAAACTGAGGTTTCTTGTAGTGGATTGTAGTATAAGGAGTTCCTTAAGATATTGTGGAGGATTTCCATGGATACACTGGTGAGTAAATAAAACAGAGTTTGTATTTAATACAGAGGTGAATAGGGAGCCAGTGAAGTGAGCGAGGGATTGGTGAAATGTGATCATATTTCCGCACCCCCATCAGGATTCTTGCAGCACTATTTTGAATTTGTTGGAGCTTTTGAAGGCTCTTGCTGGGGATCCCGATGATGAGTGTATTACAATAATCCAGCCTGGATGAGACAAAGGCATGAACCAGCTTTTCAGCATCACAGAGGGAGAGCTAGGGACGGAGTTTGGCTATGTTTCGGAGATGAAGGAATGCAATTTTACAAAGGTCATGGACAAATGACAGATGAGAGTCTAACTTGACATCCAGATTTGTAACAGAAGGGGAAAGGGTAATGGTATGGTCAGAAAAGGAAATACAATTTACAGAGGAACGAAGTTGATGGGGGGTGCCAATTAAAAGAGCTTCAGTTTTAGTGCTGTTCAGCTTGAGGAAGTTCTTGGACATCCAGGTCTCAATCTCATCCAAGCAAGAGGAAAGAGTTGATGGAGGTATAAAAGAAGTTGAATCCAGTCTCACATAGAGCTGCATATCATCGGCATAACAATGGAATGAAACTCCATGCTTGCGGATGAAGTGACCCAGGGGTAGCATATAGATATTAAAAAGGGTCAGCCCAAGGACTGATCCTTGTGGGACCCCGCAGGTGACAGTCTGGGTACAAGATTTAGCATCCCCCAAGGCCACATACTCAGCCCTATCTGTAAGATAGGACTCACACTACTCCAATGCAATGCCAGAAAGTCCAATTATATAGTGAAGACGATGAAGGAGAACATTATGATCTACCGTATCAAATGCAGCTGTGAGGTCCAGGAGGATAAGGAGTGATGGACAGTCCTGGTCAGCAGCCATCAGGAGGTCATTGGTGACTCTGACCAGGGCTGTCTCTGTACTGTGAGAAGTTCAGAAACCAGATTGAAATTTTTCAAACAGATTTTATTTTTTGAGGTGATCCTGAAGCTGGACCCTGAAGCTGGACCAAAACAACCTTTTCCAAAACCTTAGACAAAAATGGAAGGTTGGAGATTGGACAATAGTTTGCTATCACTTCAGGATCCAAAGAGGATTTCTTTAAATGAGGTCTAATTTTTGTGGTTTTCAAAGCCAGTGGGACTAAGCTGCTCTGGAGAGAGTGATTAATGATATTAGCAATAAGAGGGTGTATATTTGATACATTAGCTTTTACCAGAGGAGTAGGAAAAGGGTCCAATGAACACGTTAAAGGCCTCATCCTCTGTATGATGCCCTCAACTTCTTTAACTGTGGTACAGGGGAACTGGGAAAGGCAGCCCATTGCCCTGACCATCAAGTTGCATCAAGAGCTCCCCTCTCCCTGATGCCTATTTTGGATGTCCCCTTTGAAAGGGTTGGGTTACACATTGTTGGCCCTCATAAGGATAAGAATGGTTATCAATACATGCTCGTGTTGGCTGATTATGCAACAAGGTACCCTGAGGTGGAAGTTCTGCAGAAGGCCAATGCTCAAGCTATTGCTAGGGCTCTAACAGAATTTTTTACGCATATTGGCTTTCCTCACAAGATTTTACTGACCATGGTACCCTCTTCACTTCTTGCATCATGAAGTAGCTGTGTGAGTCCTTGTAATTAAACAGTTGAGCAGCGCTGTTTATCAACCACAGACAAATGGCCTGACTGAACAATTTAACAAGACTTTAACACTAGAATTACCAAAGCCTACGAAAAAACTCGTAAAATTGGCTCACCTTAAATCCCTTCGCACCTCTCCGTCAGCGTCTTTTGTCCTGTAAATGTGCCGATAAAGACAAGCAGTAAGCAGCCTGCTATTCCATCCTCCCACCATCGCAGAACATGCACAAAGTTCTCCAAGCTCATGCCGCACTGACAAAAAAAACAAAACAGAGACATAGGTATACATGATATTTGGAATTATTCATTTTATGACCTGTATAGTACATTTCGGAAAACATAGTGGCACGGATGCAGCATTATTCATATTATTCATACTCATTCGCATAATATCTTGCAGTTATAATCAGTGACCGTGTTTTTTTTTTTTTTTCCCGATCTTGCCAGTCTCCACGTTGCTGTATGGTGGTGTTTCTTCTGTACTCCTGGACATGCAGAGGAAAGATTAGTACGGAGAGGTCAGTTCAGTGCTATATGCAATCATCAAAGCCCAATTATTTTGGTTCCAAAGCCAGATGGTTTGATTCAGTCCTGTATAGATTTTAGACACTTTCTTTCCAAGTTTGATGTGTACCCGATACCGTGTATTGATGACTTGTTGGAAATATTTTCACCCTGGATCTCACAAAGGGATAATGCCAGGTATCCCTGGAGGTGTCCAGTTGCGAGAAGACCTCATTCACCATCCCGGACGTGTTGTTCAGATTTTGGGCTCCATGGTGCACTTTTCAGTTGATGATGGATAAGATTCTGTGACTCCATTCCGCGTATGCTGGGGCCTATCTCGATGACGTGGTCATTTTCTGTAATGATTGGAGGTCACACCTTGACCGCCTGCAAGCTATGCGAGGCTGGCTGGTTTGACAGCTAAATCTAAGAAGTGTAAATTGGGGATGTTGGAAACACATTATTTTGGATACTCTATGAAGAATGGTTTGATTAAACCTCAGTTGGAGAAGGTAGGTGAGGTGCTTGTGCATCCACGTTCGTAAGTGCAGAAGCTTTTGTGCTTTCCTAGGACTCACTGTGTATTATAAACGATTTATTCTGAACTTCACGCATAGGTCCTCTGTGACACCCTGTGTAGTGGCAAGGTTAGCACCAGACCATACATTGGCCGTCTTGCAGGACTGACCGGGATCAGATTTGTGAGAAGTCAGACATGGAGACACAGACACAAGAAGGTGGTATTTCCAAACAAGAGTGGGTTTATTTACAGGTGCAACAAAACAACAAAAATAATGTCTCAATCGAAAATAGTAAGTAATATATACAATGAAATTTCCAGTCCCCAAAAATGAAAAATACAAACAAAAATGTCTTCCTAAGGAGTTCAGTAAGAAGCTACACATAAAGGCCAAAGAATGCCAAAAATATTTACAAGAAAAAAAACAGTGTGCAAAAACAAGAACAAAAAAAACAAAGTGCACCAAAACCCAAAACCTATATAAATACCACTACCAAAATAAAGCTAAACTAGGAGATATCTATAATATATACAAGAAATGCACAAAAGTAAGGCACAAGCCGCTGTTTGGTATACTAATTGGAAAAAAAGCTATACCAACCATGCTATTCACACCACCGAGTCTAAAGACAACCCGTACGAGGCAGGAAGTGTCTCTTATAGTCTGGGCGCAACTCTTTACCCAATTCCATGACACATTGCTCCCTTTTACCAATCACGACAAACGCAGGTGCTTTCTGCACAAGCGCTCCTCTCAACCTTTGCAATGCATGTAATAAATAGGGCTAGGGCCTCGCGAGTGAGCATGAGCATGAACTGGAGAGTATCCCAACGCGCTCCCTCGTAAGATATGCACTACAAAAGTAAGTATTTCTTTGGGAATTCCGTCCTCACACTAATGTATTCATCCATGTTCTTAACTAAAACGCTTTGCACCTCTCTTTGCCAACAGTAGGAGAAAAGAGACGCTCGCCTGGAGGCGCATCCCGCTGCGTGAATCTGCCAAAGACAAAGTTAAAATGACCATGAAGGCGCACCCTGCACTTAATGACTTTTTATCCAACAGGGGGCACTAACTCCCTGGTTGGAATAAGTTCTTTTGTAATTGCGGCATGTTACATAAGCGGAAACTATATAGATATGATATTAAAAGGCGATACCCCTTCCTTAGTTACAGCGGTAAGAAATCACATAGGAAAAATAACTTGGCTTTCTTTAATGACAATTTACGCGGCATAACAGATGAGGAAGCCATGACAAGACCACTACCAAAGTGGGAGTTCGATGTATGCAGTCTGCCATTTTCGTTGCTGTGCTGGAAGGATTTTCACAATCAGATGATGTTATCTCCCATCCGTCCGTCGGCTTCAAAGGTGTGCCGGGCAATGTTCCAAGGCTTTATACTCTTTCTCCATGTGCAGGCCCCCACTTAAGTAAATCATGCCATTCCAAACAAGGAAAAGAAGATCCAATGTCATGCTGACTCTGCTCTGACACACAGAAATAGTACAATGCCCATTTCGCAGTTGTCCCTTTCTTGTCTTCAAATGCTTGCCTAGCAGTTCTAAATGATGAGCCCCTGTCTGCTAAATCTGGCCTTGTGTTAGCTGTGCATGTGAGTGGATTTATAAAATATTTTTTGTACAGAGCACAATGACATTTTAAACTTATACTTATTATAGACTTAAACAGGTAAGTGCTTTAATGTTTATTTTAAAATTGACTTTACCCTATTCATAGGACTTTCCTTTAAACTGGTAATACCTGGTATGCAGATTACCACAGCATCTCTTTTCACTGACCTGACGAAGGGCAGAAAAAAACGCACCATTATCTGGACTGATGATTATGAGACTGACTTAAAGGCCTCTTTGTCTTCTTTCTCAGTTCTGCAGAATCCAGACTTTTTTAAGGAATTCATTCTATAGATGAATGCAAGTTGTTTCAGTTTGGGGGTAGTGCTTTCTCAGTGTTTCAATGGGGAAGAACATCCCATCACGTTTTTGAGCAGGAAATTACTCACCAGTAATTATTTAACCAGTGAGAATTATGTGGTAGGTGGGGGCCCTCCACTATTACTTGTGGGGCAAACGGTTTACCCTAATAACAGGTCACTGTCCGCTCCAGTGGCTTTACCGGCAGAAACATACAAACCCCTGATTCACTAAGTGATTTATTCATTTCCAGCTGTTTGCTTTTGATGTTTGCCATCAACCCAGGTCTGCGGACATCTTCTTGTGTCTGTCCGAGCCTGCCTTAGATGGTCGCTTCGTTCACCCCACTGTGAACAAAGCTGGGGGAGGGGATGTGAGGTTTTTTGAGACCTCGAAATTCTCCCAGCTGTATGGTACATTGAAACGCTATCAACGCATGCAGGGATTGCTTGTCTGTCAGGATCGCAGCTTCGCCACATAACTTGCAGGTCAGCTGATGGTTGATGTGTGGAACAGTGGAACACTAACATGACTCTCTTACTGTATATTTTCTGTGTCTTTGAATAAACATCCTGACTTCACCTTTCTGAAAAATAATAAAGGTGGTTTTCCTGAGGCCTGTGGATTCAGCGTCTTCTCTTGGGTGCGTGACAGTGACTCACACATCTATCTATATATATATATACAGTAATCCCTCCTTGATCGCGGGGGTTGCGTTCCAGAAACCCCCGCGAAAGGTGAAAATCCGCAAAGTAGAAACCATATGTTTATATGGTTATTTTTATATTGTCATGCTTGGGTCACAGATTTGCACAGAAACACAGGAAATTGTAGAGAGACAGGAACTTTATTCAAACACTGCAAACAAACATTTGTCTCTTTTTCAAAAGTTTAAACTGTGCTCTATGACAAGACAGAGATGACAGTTCCGTCTCACAATTAAAAGAATGCAAACTTATCTTCCTCTTCAAAGGAGTGCGCGTCAGGAGCAGAGAATGTCAGAGAGAGAGAGAAAAGCAAGCAAATCAATAGGGCTGTTTGGCTTTTAAGTATGCGAAGCACCGCCGCACAAAGCAGTTGCAATGAAGGCAGCAGCTCACACCCCCTCCATCAGGAGCAGAGAATGTCAGAGAGAGAGAGAGAGACAGAGAAAAACAAACAATCAAAAATCAATACATGCCCTTTTAAGTATGCAAAGCACCGTGCAGCATGTTGCTTCACGAAGCAGCTGCACAGAAGGGAGCAACGTGAAGGTAATCTTTCAGCATTTTTAGACGAGCGTCCGTATCGTCTAAGTGTGCGAACAGCCCCCCTGCTCACATCCCCTCCGTCAGGAGCAGAGAATGTCAGAGCAAGAGAGAGAGAAAGAAAAGTAAGTTGGGTAGCTTCTCAGCCATCTGCCAATAGCGTCCCTTGTATGAAATCAACTGGGCAAACCAACTGAGGAAGAATGTACCAGAAATTAAAAGACCCATTGTCCGCAGAAATCCGCGAACCAGCAAAAAATCCACGATATATATTTAAATATGCTTACATATAAAATCTGCGATAGAGTGAAGCCGCGAAAGTTGAAGCGTGATATAGCGAGGGATTACTGTATATATATATATATATATATATATATATATATATATATATATATATTATATATATATATATATATATATATATATATATATATATATATATATATATATGTGTGTATAAACAATGAAATAAAAGATACAATAGATTCTAAATGAACAAAGTGCCATTGCTTCTGAGCAATTACAATAAGGTACTCTATTTGATATGAGACACAAGAGTTCCCAAGCAAATTTTCACAAAAAATTCCAATAATGCCCACTAGAGGGTGCCTTTACTGTCAAACCCCCGGTTAGCAGTAAGGCTAAACAGATTTTTATAAAATAAAAGATTTATTCTTAAAAAAAATGCTCTGAACAAACGTAAGCTCCATGGAGTGCAAAAGGAATTGCCTGGAAAGACAGTCCAGTTGAAACAAGTCCTAGTCACAATGGTGAAAAAATAAAGCACAGGTGCAAAATTTTTAGTATACAACTAAACAAAGAAAAAGATTTACTAGTAACACTCACCAACTCCCAAGCATATTCAAATGAACCGCAAGTGATTGTGGGTTACCCAGGGATGGGCTGGTGGTTCTACCTTTTGTGGAATCACCCACAAAATAAATGGCACATAATAGCATGGAAACAGATACTGTACATAAAATGTAAAGAAAAACGCAAATCATAAAGAAAAGTAAACTTAACCTATACAGATAAATAAAAAAATATACAACAAAGATATAAAACGGATCTGAATCCCAGCCAAAGTAGGAACCATGGCTGAAATTTAACACCATTGACCAGCAGATACCATCTAACAGATATATAGCACTATTGATTTAGTATTGTCTCAGCTTTAATGGCAATTTTTAGTGAGGCTGTCATTTATGCATAGAAAAATTTTTTTTATTAGTCTATATTTTATACTGGAGGGATGCCCTGTTTAATAATAATGTTCAAAGGAGGAAAAGAACAGCACACGTCATGCTATAAGAAAAACAGTAAACTGTGGCATTGCAAAATACTGAAAGACTGGAGGAGCTCTGGTCTCAAGTTGGTCCAAATATGAACAACTAGTATTGGGTTGGCTTCGAACATTGTTTTGCAAATGATGTCAGTTGACCTCCATAGGCTTTTCCACCACTCCAGAGAAACAAGCAGAATACATGTTAGCGGTGGTATCACACTTAGTCTTACCTGTAATCTCATTGTTCCTATAGCACATAAAATGCTCCCCTAGCTTGCATGACTGACAATAGATAATAATATGATGTTTTTGACTTTAGCCTTACGACTCATTTTCACCTTTTTTGGAATCTCTGAACATGATTTGACATCACTTTAAGAGTGATGTCTATCTGCATGTCAAGATGAAAGTCTTTAAACATAAAAACAAACCACTCAATGTGAATGTTAGCATTCTAAAATACCAGAAACCTATTGATTTTGGGTAAAATCACTCCTAAGACATTTACTCTAGTGAGAGAATTAGATATACTATGTAGAAAGAATTGTGATGGAATCAAGTTTAAAAATCGCTGCTTTTTAAAGGGAAGGTTAGGTGCTAATTTTCCTTTTCTTGTCTATTAAATGGGAATTGCATGACTGAACTTTGATCATATGCAGTGTTAGAACTTGTTAATTCACACTGGTGTTTTTTTATCTTTTTATTCACATCATTTGGAATGTATGCTAAGGTCCAGAGTCAGAACCTGCTGTACTAAAGCTTGAATCAATTGCACTGAGTAGCCTCAAAGCTAAATTCTGTGAAACAAGCTATAATATTAGAATCTGAAAACTCTGCAATTGCAAATCTGACCGTAAAATAAATTATAGGCCAAGCAACTAAGTTGTTGCCAACTAACCAGAAGCAAGGGTGCCCCCTGTGAAAGTAGCACCTGGCATCTGCTGATATGTGTCTATCAAGTAGATCCTAGCTGAGAAAGCCTGAAACTGGAGCACTGATATCCTTGTTCGAAGCATGTAATACACTCCCTTCAGTAGTTTAACTTATTAATAAAAAGCTTATAATGTCTCTCAGCTTTGTTTTCTTAATTAATCTATAACACTTTTTCATCATATACTCAATGCAGCTTAAAATATTGCTTTTTGCAGTTGTGGTATGGCAGGTCTGTAGCTCTGAAAAGGTGGCTGAATTTTAATAAAGAAATAATTGAATTGTCGGCTCATTCTCTGTGGGTGTGCATGCTCATGCAGCTGTGGGAGGTTAATGAGGTAATTGAGATGAGATGCACCTGCGCATGAGGGTGCGGTCTGTCTCAATCGCTTCATTGGCTTTCCACAGTTTATGATCGAGGTACTGTGCCCATGGAGGCAGATTAAAAGAGAACCGGCACAGTAAGGAGGGGTCAGAATAGAATCAGAAAGAGAAGCCGAAAGGAGGAAAAATAAACTGGCCTGGGATGGAAAAAGACAAGCAAGAGATGGAGGGTAAATGGAGAGAAGACAGAGAAGTGAAGAGAGAGAGAGCGAGAGCGCCTGTGCTGCTGGGAGCAAGAGGCAGGTGGTTGAGAGTGAGCTTCATGGCTGCATGAGCCTGAAGCTGAAGAAAGGGTGCTCTTACTGAGTGATTGACGGGGAATAGGAGTGGCCTGATTGACAACGTCTCCTGCAAGGGCTGAGTGTGAGCGGGAGAAGAGGCGTGTTTGGCTCGACAGATTGCCCTGCACATGTAAATGGAAGGGTGGCAGGGAACGAAGACAGGATATGACTGCACCAGTCAGTCGGCATCTTCTGCTCCTGTGAGGTCTGAATGGGATTAAAGGGGAGGAGGCGCCAGGTTTAAAGTGGCGGTATTTGGGACTCAAAGTTTTGTGGACTGTCTCTGGCTTTTAACCTTGACATTTTTAATGGATTTATTTATTGGAACTGCTATTACCCTCCACCATCATTCATTTTTATGGATTATTTATTTAGTCAAGATTTGCACTGCACTTTTGAACACTGTTTTGTTAGATTTTAATAAAAGTACTGGAGCCCTTATACACCTACCCCTTGCAATATGTGTGTTGTGTCCTCATCTGGTGGTTCATCCTCTCTATAACTCTTTCCCACATTTTCATTGTGTGTGACATCAGCTTTATTTCTCTATAGTTTCCATAATCCTGAATATTGCCCTTCTTATAAATGGGTACAATCACACACTGTTTCTCCACTCCTCTGATATTCTTTCCTGTTCATAGATCTGTGGATTTGTAGATTGGATAAACTTACTATTGGTTTGCAATTCTTTTGATTTTTTTCTCCTGGTTTAAGAACTTATTTTTTGGTCCTAAGAATTGCTAGTTTTGATTAGTGTTTTGCACTTAGGAGTGTAATGTGCCATGCAATGATACCTTTGCACACTTTCAAACTCTGGAGCCATAATGGAGCAAGCAGAGGATGGAAGAATTGAGACAAAGACAAAAATAACTTTAAAAATAGAATTTCTGTTTTTTTCTTCCAGAGTGGGGTTGGGAGCATGAGCTGATAGCATGTTGCTGCACCTACCATATGATGAAGCACCTCAATTGGGACCTGAGTGCATTTGGAATGATGTGAGGTTTTTACTGTTTAAACTATTTACAAAGTAATGTCTTGAAAATGGTAGTGTGGCCGAGCGGTCTAAGGTGCTGGACTGCGGTGGGCTGGCGCCCTGCCCAGGGTTTGTTTCCTGCCTTGCACCCTGTGTTGGCTGGGATTGGCTTCAGCAGACCCCTGTGACCCTGTAGTTAGGATATAGCGGGTTGGATAATGGATGGATGGATGTCTTGAAAATCTATGTATAGTTCACTGCAAGTACATTGGCAAAAACAAAGAAAATAAGTGCAAGTGCTATTTACAATAAATACAGTGACTCCAAAACGTGATGAGAAAAACAGTAAACACAAAGATTCTTCTTCCTTTTTCTACTCACACAGTTCACAAACGATGTACAGAAAATAATCAAAAAGTGAAAAAAATCAAGCAGAAGACAATAATGAGAAAAATAAACCACCACAATCACAGATTACCTCCACCAAAAGTATGTATAATCGGAAGTAAATCTGTCACTACTAATATATACAAAATTAAGCACCTTTCTTTACTACTCCAATTACTGAGCAGCTCAGAATTCCACAATAGTCTGAGAACCGGTCAAAACACGACCCCTGTCAGTTTAAAATACAATTTTATACGGCTAGTCTTTTCACTTAAACCAATCCCCATGTATGGCTTCCAGGATTCACCAACCGTGACTGGCATCGACAAACTGTACAATGTACGTCAACCTCTACTCAGGTGTCGCTCCCCTATATCTTCCTGGATCTTTTCTGCAAATGCATTACTTCAGCCACACTGAGCTGGCTGCTCGATCACCTTACAAGTAAGTTATACTGTGATTTTTCTTATTACTATCTTGAAGCACAAATTACTCTACATACATATATGACGGCAACTTGTTTAAGCTAATCACTTTGTACATTTTTCTCTTGTAGCTTGTAACCCTGTCAACACTGAGCCAGTTTAAATCTGAGCCACATAGCCCACAGCTTTGTACCTCTTTGTAGAACTACACAAAGAGTAAGTGACCTTACCACCATAACTAATTATATTTTCAGTGATAAGCTCTAAATAGCTCTAAAAGTATGTTTCAAAATTAAAATATTGTGGCCTAGAGGAGGTACACCAAGCTCCTAAACCCCAGACACAACTACTTCAGACACACTCCTGGGTTCAAAACCAGTTCTATTATTTTCAACAAGTGTAGCTTTCATAGGTTTCTTCCCCACACTGCTCTAAAGTACAGCACACCAAACGCTTCAGTCCTTCCTTTAATTTCTCTGTTCTCTTCCACTCCACCCATGCGAGTGTTATCCATCTCCTTTCCCAACTTCAACTCTCTGGCCAAGTGGTGGGGCTCTCCTTTAACTCTGGACCTGGGAGTACTTCCAGTGCTTAATCTCTTCCCTCCAGGTAGCACATCCGGGTCGGGCAGAACCCCAACAGCTCTTGTGCCGTCAATATATGACACCTCCCTCAGGGCAGGCCCATGGGACCACAATTCCCTTGCTGTCCTGCAGGCATCCATACTAGAGCTCCCCAGACAGGGTTATGCTACCCAATGTATGGGTGGACCCCCTGCCTATAGCAGGTAGTCACCCACTATCCTGAAATTGCAGGTGCCCAAGTCCAACCAGTGTGTCCCTCCAAGGTTACTGGGTCGCCGGCCCTCATGTAGCTGCTGCTATAGCATCTTTCTGTTTCTGTATCCTGGCACTCAATGGGAATATTGCTGCTCCCCTGCTGACTTTCCTTTCCCATAGCTTCCTGTACAAGCAAGGGAGTAGCATCCATCCTGGTAGGGATGTCAGTTGGTGCCTCAATATACAAGTCAACGTATCACAAGCAAATGATCAGTTGAACTTTTTGGTAACGACCTTGACTTATATTTGTCACTCTGTCTCATCTCTTGATCCTTCTTATTAAAAATTCTTCATTTTTATATTTCTGAATCCATACACAAGGAAGCCATATGTGTTGCCCTTCCACCTTGTGAATAAGAAGCCAGGAAATGACATCAGCCAGCTGGAAAAGTTGCTTGGGTATTATGACATCCATGTTTCAAAGAAGTGCAGTGTCCTGATGTGAAAAGAACCAGTATGTAAGAAATTGTTTTAATGGTTTGCCGACCATGCACTGTCTAACAAACATATGGTGTGGTTAGTGTGGCTGCTAATGGACAGCATTAGAGTCTTGTGTTCGTTTTGTGCAGTGTGTGTAGTCTGCGTACTCATTCTGTGTTACTGTGGCTGGTCCTTTTTCACCTCAAAGATGTTCAGTTGTAAACTGGAGGTGTTGCTGTTTCAGGGTTAGGAGACAGAAGAAAGTAGCTCTTTTGAAATTAAATTTAGTGTGGATAAAATCTGAAGAAATTTTTGGAGGCGACTGTTTACTTTTGTTATGCTACAAAGTGCTATATTTATGATAGGAAGGATTAGTTTTTTGAATAATTCACTTCTTTTCCAGAATAGAGAGTATAGTTTGTGTACTTATTTTCCTTAATACTATTTTTATTCAATTACAGTATTTATATTATTTTACTGTGAGTTCAAACACTCAGTATGGCCTAGAGTAAAAAGGTGATATTCAAGTTAATCACATTCAGGCTGTCTGAGTGCTGAAGCCCATGCCGATGCAATATGGGGCTAAACTGCACACAGCTTCATACTGAATGTATTATTCTTTCATGTATCCAAAAGCCTTCTGCTTGTGGACTTGTACATCTGTACGTGTTAACCCCGGTACCTTTTATCTCACATCTGTTAGCTCAACCAAAAAAACATCAAAAAATAGAATGAATTCCCACAAGCCTAAGCAGCTGTTTGAAGACTCTATTTGTAAAACTATTTTGGATTCATTGATAACCTGGGAGTGTGTCACATTTGATGATCTGTTCTGCTGAATGTCCTGTCAGTCTTGTAATGACCAGTATGTTGAACAATAACCTGGTTTATTCTGCATATTTGGAAGTTCTGGAACACTAATTTGCAGGTTGATTTTGGAAATATTTAAATAGATTATAAAACTGGGAGAATGGTACTCATTATACAGTATATGGCCTAATGGATATGTCTGTTTAAGGTGCTCTGTATTAAAAAGATTACGATTAGCATAACCCTGAATTTAATTAAATAGGCCTGAGCCTGCTATGTTATATTATGTTATGTTATGTACAATATATGGTGTAGCTGTTAATAATATGTGCACTGCTTTGATCTGTAAGCCTAATTATTATTTTTTTTTTTTTTCATATTGTGGCTGACAGAGTGCTGGGAATGCTGGTTTCAATTCAGCAGGTTGCTTTTTTCAAAAAGGAACTCATCGCTTCTTGAATCTTTCTCTTAATTTTTAAAAGAGGATCTGCTGTATACAGTTCACATCTAAAGTCCCATTTCTCAAATTAGCGTAGGTTTTTAAAAGCTCCTGATTCTCTAATGGGGTAGCATGGTGGCACAGTGGTAGCACTGCTGCCTCACAGTAAGGAGACCTGGGGTCCCTTCCTGGGTCCTCCCTGCATGGAGTTTGCATGTTTTCCCCGTGTCTGTGTGGGTTTCCTCCCACAGTCCAAAGACATGCAGGTTAGGTGCATTGGCGATCCCAAATTGCCCCTAGTGTGTGTGCCCTGCAGTGGGCTGGCGCCCTGCCCAGGATTTGTTCCTGCCTTGTGCCCTGTATCAGCTGGGATTGGCTCCAGCAGACCCCCGTGACCCTGTGTTAGGATATAGCGGGTTGGATAATGGATGAATGGATGATTCTGTAATGAAAAAGGTTTTTCCTGTCCTGGGTTCTGTCTTTCAAATATTTGCTGAGGATGGATGGAACTTATTATCTCCATTGCAGAACAGCAGTTTTGAAAACTTTATTGAATTGCACTAAATGTGGAAATTTATCTATGGAGCTTTTTTTTTAGGGAGACATATAAAGCAATCTTGTTTGCCCTAATATTTTTATGGAATTGCTTACTCTGAAATAAAGACAGCTCATCTGAATGTTACTTATGCAACACTGTGAGCCAAAATGCAATAATACATAAGATGTAACGGTAATCCTTTAGCTTATGTACTGCAAAAATACATCTATTACTTATTTACTCTTATGTAACAAGACCATGACAAACACTTCCTTGTGTCTTCATAACTCTTGCAAGGCATCCATAAAGTGTTTATTCATCTCTGTGCTGTGAGGCATTTGATAGACTAGTAAAAGTACTTATGAATATGAAGGATTCATAGGCCATATGTTGAAGTATGCAATATCAAGAGAAATACTGTATGTCTCACTTAAGACACTTCTGCCTGTTCCAAAGGTAAGTTACTTTAGGCCACATTGCACAAATGAATTATCACTTTTCTGATGCCTTGTAGTTTTCATTAAAATCAGAAGAAGCCTATGTTATGGTCTTGTTACATACGATTAAATGAGTAATAGATGCATTTTTGCAGTATCTAAACTAAAGTGTTAGAAAATTAAGTACTATGTATACAGTATGGCAAGTAAATGAATGAAACTAATAGGCAGGGACATGCTAGATATTACAAGCAATAGGAAATTGGACAAGGCTGAAAAGAAACTGGATGTTAGAAAATCTACATTTACCTGACTGTAACTGGTGTCATATGTATGATTTTGTCTTAGCCTTTATGGGAACAGATTTAAAGGGGACAAGGAGGGAAACCCTAAGCCTGTATTTTTCATCTTTAGTCAATAAACTGATGACCCAAAAGAAGAACCATAACTCTCATTAAGAACTATGATTCTGCTCAGTTCCTTCTGGCCTCTGCAAAATAAGATTGCCTGGTAACATCATAATGGTGTCAGTTGTTGACTGACCATTGCGGAAGCCTGAAAAAGGCAAAGCTTATATTGTCAGAAGCAGTCTATTTCCTTAGTTTACTATCATGGCAAAAAATGTTTTTTTTTTTGGTCTGGAGCCCCGTCTCCTTATATGATTCTTTGTAACTTTCTTTACATCGGATACAGAAATAAATATGTCTTCATCTTGTTTTTCGTCAGTGGCAAAAGCAGCTCTGAAAAAAAAATCAACTAAGAAACAGAAAATAAATTCTGAGAGGGGATGATGAAAGCATGGCAACAGGCAACAGCTTTACAAAGACATCCATTCTACCTCGCTCCCTGCTTACCACTTCGGCCGCTTTGTAAATCACTGGAAGAAAACTAAAGCTTAAAGAACTCTCTGTATGGGCTTTCATTGCTCTTATTATAGAGATAATAAATGATCAACATGATAAGAAAACAAGCTAAGTGCAGTCTATTCTTCAGTTTATAAAGCTGAATTTTCCCTTTCCTGAGAGGGAAAGATTTTTGGCTTGTTATTTAACTTATGTATTTATTTTTAATTGCAGGGTGCCTATCTCCCACTGATGTACCATGTACAAAAAGTATAACTTCTGCATGGTAACATTGAAAATTTCTGTCTTATTTAAAATAGTATGCAGATTTTGAATATGTCTATTCATGTAGCATACTTTAGTGGCTAAACCCTAAAGTTTAAGTCAAAGATATCTATAGTATATAAAACATATCCACATTGCCAGGAGCTTGATAATCAGCAGCATATGCTGGTAGAAGAGAAGTCACTATGAACTGCCTCTGCGAGATGCATCCTTACTCTGCTGTTTTAATGTATTTCATCCACTTTCTCCAGCAGATGGGAGCACAAATGACATTAATGAGCCTGAACGAAATGACATAATTTCACGAAGCATGCATGAGGATGTGTAATGAGCATTGCTTCTTAGGCAGATTCTGTAGAACTGGTCAGAAACCATTTTAACGAAATGGATGCTTCAAAACTTAGCAACATGTAGAACATACATAGATTAAAACTGAAAAATACAATTATCATTAGCTTGTGAATGCTGGCTTGTTTAATGCAAATTAAATTGCATATATAGTGCAAGCATTTAGATATAATTTTGGTGACAAGGGTGCTATGTTTGCATGGATTCTTGAATTTAATAACTGCCAGAAATTAACTGAAAGTAAAATACATTAATGAAAATATCAAAATCGGGACACAGGATTATCAGAATTAAAGTTTAATATCAATGAAGGAAACAGATCCATTCATTCATCCATTATGAAAACCACTTAATTCAGTTTAGAGTTACGAAGGCTGAAGCCTAGACTCTCAGTGTCAGCACGCAAAAGGAATATCAAGCCACACTGGTACATGTGCCAACACCCAGCCAGGCTCTTTATCGACTTTATTTCAGTGCAAGTAAGGCTTTGTTGGCATTTCTTTAATAAATATTGGTTTTGATGTGCATGATAGCTAAGAAGTAAAGATGGCAGCTTGAGTTATGCATTGAATTGTAAACCGATCGACTTTGTAAAGGGCATTGTGATTGTGCTTGCTAAGGATGGGATGCTGTAGTCAGCTTACTCTGGGAAATAGGACTATGTAAGGATGCTCACTCCTTTTTTGCCAGTTTGACAATAAAAAAATGTTCTAACAATTTATACTTCAGTAAAACCTGCCTGTTGGCATGGTGTGAGTAAGCAAGGGTATTAGCATGAATATGCCTGTCATCTTATGAGGGTTTGGTTCCTTGCAAAGCTGTCCCTGGATTTATTTTTACCACTAACATTGGCTTTTTTTGCAAAATCTTTTATTTACTGTGTGTTCCTGACACATTTATATCAATATTCATAATCATGTGCATTTGTTTCTGCAAATGTTAGTTGCCAATAAATGTTTCAGTTATACTTTATGGGTATGTCTGTGTTTGTGAATGTGTGAATATTTGAATCATTTACGTAGTATTAGACCTATATATTAATTATACATGCCTACCTACATATTAAAAACAATAGAAACAGTCTTTGATGATAAAATTTCAGCTTCTAACTTAATTTTACTATTCCTTGTATTATTTGTCCTATCTGAATGAGTATCTTTTACTGTAAGGCACTAAGGTACAAAGAAAGGCAGAAAACTCAATGCAGCCACCCCTGCACCTCTGAACTGAATTATTAATTTATGAATGGTAATTTCAAGTAACTAGTTTAATCTTCAGGCACTCGGTTTCTAAATTCATAAATTCAGTTGCCAATCTGGTGTGAGTAAAAATATTCATGTCTTTCACCGCTGGCAGAACAACCTTGGCTAGCCCAGCAGCTATAGATTCAAACATGGTCATTTATTGAGAAGTACCGAAGACAAATTAAAATAGGTTTAAAAACTAAAAAGAGGGACAAACAACTGTTTACAAAATGTATAGCAGCAATATAGCAATATATATGCACTCTGATACAGTATACTGTGTGCCATCCACAGATTGCTCCTTGTTTGGTTTCTGTTTTGAGTGGTTGCAGCTAAGCTAACCATCCATCCATCCATTTTCCAACCCGCTGAATCCGAACACAGGGTCACGGGGGTCTGCCGGAGCCAATCCCAGCCAACACAGGGCACAAGGCAGGAACCAATACCGGGCAGGGTGCCAACCCACCGCAGGACACACACAAACACACCCACACACCAAGCACACACTAGGGCCAATTTAGAATCGCCAATCCACCTAACCTGCATGTCTTTGGACTGTGGGAGGAAACCAGAGCGCCCGGAGGAAACCCACGCAGACATGGGGAGAACATGCAAACTCCACGCAGGGAGGACCCGGGAAGCAAACCCAGGTCCCCAGATCTCCCAACTGCGAGGCAGCAGCGCTACTAAGCTAACCACTTATTGAATAATAAATTAACTTAAAGGTAGAATAACAAGATCTAAAAATTATGACTAAGATATAAGCACTAAAGCACTAAAGGTAACACAGGTAAAACAGAGAGACAAAATCCAGGCTGTTTTAAATGAATCAGCAATATTTTTGCAGTAGTTTAGGAGGTTTAATATCTAACAATTCTGAGTGAATTGGCTACTTAGGCATAATTCAAATAAGAACAGCATTAACAGCTCTAAACAGCACCCTTTGTATCATTTATACTATCAAATGAACAATTAAATATTGAAAGTGGATCATTAATTACTCTTAAATTCTAAGGGTTGTTTGTTTCTTCCTTTTATATGTTGTGGATTAAACTGCAGACTTTAAATGTGCCAAGTCTACATGGTCACTGATTGGGTTGGGATTTAAACCCACAATTTTGGAACTGCAGCACTAACCATTGCACTTCCCACATTTTTAGGACCAGTTAATCTGTATATATTGTTATTTATGCATGTTCTATATTAATTACAAACTGATGAAATTCTAAATGTGTATTTAATGTTTACACAACATTTTTTTGTATACTGTATTTAGTGGTTTAATTAGTTTATGATGTAAAAGTCAAATTCACAAATCCAGTTCAGGATGGAAAGAATACCTTTACTGACACTGTCACACGTGTGCAATTGGGAAACAACCTAAGGACTCATTTGACTGTAATTCCACCCCTGACCAAGGGTTGGTGCTGTCGCCTAATGTCACTCCTCTTTTTCCATCTGCAGCTCTGATGATTGACAGTGAAACAAGTCATGACATCATTTCCAGTTTCTGGTCACCTAAACTTGTGTCTTCTGCTCCACTTACCTCTTAACCAGCTCCAAATCTTTATGCTCCTTCTGTCTTTTTTATTACAACACGTACATGGAGTCACACAGTACAAGGAAGGAGATAACTGACTTACAGATGGTGGTAACACTTCTTAAATACACTTTTCAATTACAGTATGTGTATGTGATTAGTTTAACTTCTCATGTCCATGCTAGTTACTAAGAAACAGGATTCTTGAAGTCAGGATTCTGCTACACCATATCTTACTGGTTCTCTTATCAATACAAGCCCTTGTGCTAAAGTAGCAGCGGGACTGTATCACGGATCAAAACGCTAAGAGTGCTAAAGGCAAAATCTAACAGTTAACAAGAACAGAAGTCATTAAATATAATCAAAATATAATCAAATAGTGAAAATCATATTTATCATTAAAAATCAACTCTCACAATGACAATGTTGTAACAAATAATTTTCTGTTTCTGTTACCTGTGAAATATTTTGTCATTACATTTTAAATCTAAGATTGGTTGTTTTAAAGTTTCAAGTACATTTTGTGTTGGATTTAAAGTAATTGACTGCAAGGGTATAAATAAAATGAGTTAATAGTTTTTAAAACTACTAGGGGGCTCAGCCCCCTGCTCGCTTTGCTCGCCAACCCCTGTGTTTGGTTAATCCATCCATCCACCCCGCTATATCCTAACTACAGGGTCACGGGGGTCTGCTGGAGCCAATCCCAGCCAACACAGGGCGCAAGGCAGGAAACAAACCCCGGGCAGGGCGCCAGCCCACCGCAGGGCACACACACACCAAGCACACACTAGAGACAATATAGGATCGCCAATGCACCTAACCTGCATGTCTTTGGACTGTGGGAAGAAGCACCCAGAGGAAAGCCACTCAGAGAACAAGCAAACTCCACGCAGGGAGGACCCGGGAAGTGAACCCAGGTCTCCTAACTGCGAGGCACCAGCGCTACCCACTGTGCCACCGTGCCGCTGTTTGGTTAATCGGATATACAATTTTAAAAGCTTTTTTTTTTCTTTGGAATTGTTTCAATTTCATTAGTTGCACTTTTACTTTAAAGGTTCATTAAAAACAATATTTGGAATTACCTTTTCTTCAAGATCGCATAGAATTTTGAATCCGTTTTTGGAGATACATTGTGACAATGCAACGTATAATCGCCCGTGAGTGAATATTGTTTCTGTTTCTCTAATAAATAATCCGACTTTTTCTAATGGTTGTCCCTGTGATTTGTTAATTTTCATAGCAAAAGCTATTCTCACGGTAAACTGTAAACATTTTAATACGAATGGCATATCACGATCTTCTTTGGTGTCTAATGTTATTCGCCGAATATATACATCACCTTTCTTGTCGCCTGTTAAAATTTGCATCGCTTCTCCATCATCATAAATATACACCTGACCGAACTGTGTATTCTTTGAAATTAAACTTGTCATTGCTTTAACTGTTGTGGGACCACAGAACTTCATAGCGAATGGTCCATTATTGTGTAAATCCACGTTTTGTGCATTGAATGATGCGAAGGCGAAAAGACTTTTTTCTACTGTTCGCCTTTTATTTCTGACCTTGCTTTGTCCTGCTGTTTTTTCAATTACACCTGGCTCTGATGATTAATTACCTTTTGTTTGTGCTAATGTGATCTTTACTATTTTTTTTTTGATACTGTAGCGACTGACATAATAAAGTATCACAAAAGTTTTACTTGTACAATTGCTGACTTCGTAACCCCAAACACTACTGTCTAGCACCCTCTCCAACCCCTCCTCCTCCAGGTCTCGCCTTCCCCTTACCGCATCAATCAGTACCCCACTATCAGTCTTCCGTGCCGTACTCCGCCCTCCCTCAATCAGACCTATCAGTCTCTTAAAACAAAAAAGGCTTCAACCTGGCTGGGATGCTACAATACTTTCGAATTGTACTGCTTTCATATTCTGTACCTTTCTCTGCATGTGTATTGCGCCATCGTTTATCTGAGCCTTTCAAATTCCACTGCTTTCATAATCTCTTATCTGCCTTTTTTTCTCTCCAACGTTTTTGGGTCTCTTTTCTCTGCGCTGCTCTTTCTTCTTTGTGTTGTTTCATTTAGAACGTATTGTCCTTATATGCTTTATATGTGCTGAGAGCACATGATCTGTGCGTGCTATGGATTTACAATTTAAAGAGATTGTTATTTACATGGGAATTGTTACATATGCATTATTTTCACTTTTACATTAAAAACTTTTGTAAAAACAATACTTGTTCTTTATTTCCGGCCCCGTGCATGGTTACATCTCTTTCTCGCAAGACGTATAATGCTGCTTGCGTTGTATTGGGTGAATGCACGCTAAGGATATGCGGTCGGATCATCAGCTGTCTTTTTGCTTCTGGCGAGATGCCTGTTCTGCTTGTCGCATGTCGTTGTTTTAAGAGCTGGGAGCACATGATGTGTGTCTGCCAAAAGCAATCCAACAACTGCTTGGTTAGATGTCTGTGGACTTGTTTTAAATGATGGCTGACTGCCTTATCTCGTGTAACGTAAAAATAATAATTGTCCTTTATTTCCGGCCCCAGGCATGGTTAAATCTTTCGTCTTTCATCTCGCGGGTCTTTTATTTGTCTTCCGTGATGATCATGTATCGTCTCATAGTCATTCCATCCCACAGGATTTTCTTTTATAATAGAGAGATTTGTATTAGCAGTAGCTACAGAAATCAAAACAATCTAATATATACATTAGTACAGAACTGCCAGAATGTCATAAATATAGTAGACTTCCCTAGTGTTAGTCTTACCTGCTGCCTATTGTTTTTTCTGCTTTTATAGTGAATGATATTTATAATTTATACAGTGCATGATGAATCCACACAAGTGTAAATGGAAACAAGTTAGATGAAAAACTGCTGGCTCCTTTGTCATTTGCATCTTGTTGTTAATAAGGAGTCATTAAAAACACTGAATGAAGCTGTTTAAGACTGAAATTAGCAATTAAGGATGGGGAACCTTAACAAAAGAAACCAAAGCAGAAACATTTCACTTGAGCAATTAGTGCGGCCCTCCAAGACAGACATTGCTTACCCCTGCTCTAGTGTATTTAATTCCTAAGAGGACTGAAGGAAATGACAGATTGGTCACACTGCGAAGCAGTAGAATGAGTGAGATGGACAAGACTGAGAGCACATTGGTAAGACTAACAGTGTGGCTCAGTAGGTAGCTGTTATTGAGATCACTTTAAGACTCCTGTAAGCCACTACTGGATCCTGTTTTTCTTTAGGTAGGTAGGCAGGTAGATCGTGTCATGCCACTGGAGACAGTTTAAGGGCTCTGATGATGGTAATTATCAGCGAATCCAGGGGTTGGCGCTGTGGTCTAATTGCCTTCTCTCTTCCTCCCTGTGCAGAATGGAAGACTGCCAGCCACTCCACTGTAGATGTCACTTCTGCTGTCAGCCCTCCTGGATCCTCTCCTTTTTGCTGAGTGATTATATCACCTGGGGAACATCCATCTTGTTCCTAGTTCTATTTCAAACTCCCATATGAAAAGACTTCTCCACAAACTATTGCGTGTTGCATTATTGTGTATTCTTTCAAATTATACGGGGTCACCAAGGTGGTGCCCCAGCTCTGTCACTTTGTTGTGTCTATTTTTTATTTATAAAAGATAGAACTTTATTTCTCCCCAAACTGAAATGTGGCTTTTTTCAAAGACTCTTTACATAGATAGACATATATTCACACACACTATTGTTGGGACACACAACAGAATGACTGAAAAGTAAGAAAATGAAAAAGAAAGATGTAATAAATGTATAAGTTTAATATGTCACTGTGCCCTGTGCAAATATATTTTATAAATCTGGCTATTTTCTACTCACATGCACATTTGACACAGAGCCAGATTTAGCACAAGGGTTCACCATATAAGAACTGCTAGGCAAGCATTTTAAGACAAGACTGTAAGGGACAACAGCAAAATGGGCAGTCAGACTGATGACATGTACAGCTAACACAAGGCCAGATTTAGCAGACAGGGGCTCATCATTTAGAACTGCTAGGCAAGCATTCAAAGACAAGAAAGGGACAACTGTGAAATGGGCATTGTACTATTTCTGTGTGTCAAACTCAGAATGAAATTATATCATGTTTTCCTTGTTTGGAATGGCATAATTCACCTAAGTGGGGGCCTGCACATGAAGAAAGAGTATAAAGCCTTGGAACATTGCCTGGCACACCTTTGAAACCGACAGATAGATGGGAGATAACGTCATCCGATCCTGAAAATCCTTCCAACGCAGCGATGAAAATGGCAGACTCTACACATCAGGCCCCCACTCCCGAATTGGGTTCTTGCCATTGGCTTCCTTCGTCTGTTATGCAGCATAAACCATCATTAAACAAAGCTAAATTATTTCTCCAATGTGATTTCTTACCGCCGTATCACTAAGGGAGGGGTATCACCTTTTAACATCATATCTATATAGATTCAGGTTATGTAATACGCCACAATTACAAAAGAACTCATTTCAACAAGGAAGCTAATGCCCCCTGCTGGATACAAAAGAAAACTTCTATCTTGGTTGACACAGTCACAGTGAGGGATTATGCATGTGTATTAGTTTTCATTATTTGCTTTACTACTACCTCCAGAGGGTCCACATCCTATAACTGAGCTTTTAATTAGCTTGTTGATTCAGTGGGCCTCACTTGAAGTGATGTTACCAGTGTAGCACACCACAGAGTAGAAAATTGTGCTGTCCAGCACAGAGTTATTAAAGGTATGAAGGATATCACTACCCAGATTAAAGTGTGCAGTCTCCTAAAAAAGGACCTGCATTGCCCTTTCTTAAGTGGGGCTTTATTGTGTTTATATCAGATTTTTGTTTTGTCTTGGAGGACAGGGTTTAGTGTTTTTGGGACTCTTTTCTTTGTTAATTTTTTTTGTTGTTTTCGCTGTATATATTTTTTGCACCCTGATCGTGGAATATAAAGGATTATTATAAATAAACTTCATCTTCTTTTTAACAACCAGCTTGCCATTTCTGAACTGTCTTTTTGTTGTCAACTATGGTTTCAGTCCGATACTACTAGCAATACATCTGTTCCTGCAAGTGGGTTGTGACAAGGTGTTTCAACATTTTAGTGGTCATGTAGTCTGCATCAAATTATTCTAACTCTATTAAGCCAATCAGATGTTCTTGTGGTACACCATTACACACAAAGCAGCAACAACGGACAGATTAGCAATGTTTCAGTTATCACTTATGCCACCACTCTTCAGACAGAATGCAGCTAAATTAGCAGGCTTTTTATTTCCCCGGAGTGCAAAATTTCAATCACTTTATTTCTGATCGTTTTGGAAGTGCATTTTGGGGGATAACCAAAGCAAAATCAGCAATATATGTTTCCATTGTTTAATTAAACAATTTAACAAAACTTCCTGCATCTAAATGTCCTACTCTGAATTACTGTTTATGTTTCCTGTTCCCATAAACAGGAAAATCATTGACTGCTAAAAAAAATGAACAATGGCATCCAAACTTTTAATGTACTGTACAGTAGATTCAGAAATTTTTATTGTGTTGAAGATTTCATTTTAATTAATTAATTTAATTGATTTGTACATTTTTTCGCCCATCAATCTGCACTCAATAACCCATAATGAAAAGTTTTCAAAAATGAAAACTGAAATCTCTCATTTACAAAGGTATTGAAACAATGACCCAGAGCAAACAGCCAAGACAATTCTGAAGTGGCTTCTTGACAAGTCTCTAACTGTCCTTAAGTGACCCAGACAAAACAACTGTGGAGAGACCTGAAAATAGCTGTTTACAGATGACTCTCATCCAATATAATTGCGTTTGAGAGGACCTGCCAGGAACGATGGGATAAAATGGGCAAAAAATGTGTGCAAAGCTTATAGAGACAAACCCAAGAAGATTCAAAGCTGTAATTACTGTCAAATAGGCCTGAATTAAGGGTCTGAATACTTACATGAATGATGAATTTCAGTTTTTGATTTATAGTGAATTTGTAAACCTTTTTGAAAACATGTTTTCACTTTGTTATTATGGGTTATTGTGTGTAAACTGATTGGTAAAAAATGGCAACATTAGTCATTTAATATTAAATCTACAATGCAATACCACATGTAGAAAGTGAAGGGATCTAAAAACATTCTAAATACACGATTAACAATGATTCTTTTGGATCTGTTGAGGACCAAGCAGAGATGTCACGGCATCTTCTGATGGTTGACATTTGCAAAATTCACTCCATATAGCTCAAAGTTTTCAAATGACCTTGACAGAAAACAGCATTTGTTATGTTCTAATGCTGCTTTCCATTTTCTACAAATACTCAAAATAAATTAACCCAAATACTGCTAAAACTGTACAAGGGAAACAAAAGCATGCATCAAGCATCATGCATCAACACAAAACACTAAAATACCTTTCCGTACCACCAATTAAATGTTCTAGACTGATGAGGTGGTCTTTAGTTAGCTGCAATGATGCTTCTGACACTCTCACTTGCCACATATAAAGACACGTGCTCATTTTTACTATCCTTCCCACTATAAGCCACAGCAGATGGGGTTGGTTGTTTGTAAGAATACATCATGTCACGCATGCGTGTCAGAGGGTCACTCTCTGAGTTTCTCCTAGGTATGTGGTTCCACCCCAGACCAAGAAGGGGCGCTGCCATTGTCTTATCTTCCTTTTTCTTCACAGTTCAGAGAAACCACCCAGCGAGGGAAATTGACCATGCCCCTTCCAATCCCTGGGCCATAAAAGCATGACTGCCTGGAAGGAGGCATCACTCCTCAACCAAGAGACCATAGCAAAGGAGCTCTTTGTCACATAGACAAAGAAACGACTAGATTTTGTCAAGTAAGTTATTGTGTTGGCAACTGTTTTGTCTAATTTTCATGCTACCGAAAATTTGATTTTGTTTTGTCCTGTAGGTAAATGGAGACTGCCAGGTTAGTGCCCCAAAATTAGTTTATTGTCGAGCTTGTAATTCATTTGGACAACCATGGTAGTTTTTTGGGAATGATATGTGGCTTTGGTTTTTATTATGTCTGATAAGGTAGCTAATTTATTTAAAAAATCTGTTAAACCTGAGTAAATTCTGTTTTATCTGATTGAAGTAGCACTTGATGTATCAATCACAAATGAAAAATTTACTATCAGAAAGCAAAAGTGAAACTTAGCTTGTTAGTGGCCCAGCTGCCTGGAGCTTGCTAGAGCTGACCTTAGCAAAAACTTTACCAAAAGAAACTTTACAGAGACTGAACGATTTTATCAAAATTTACTGATAGTGGAAAAAAATTGTTATACAACTGTAAAAAATGTAAATAACAACACAGTTTAGCTAAACACTTGTGGAAGACAGGGGGCACTCTTGAGCCCCAAATCCCAAATTACACACACAGTCACAGGTTCAAGTACTGGATTTTATTCCTCCTTCCTTCCTTTATACCTTGTAAACCATACAAAAACAAAATGTAAGGTGAATTCTCCCTTTTCTCTCTTCTTCTCCCAACTCCTCTTCCTCCCGCAAGTGTTGCCCTCTGCCTCCCGATTCCGAACTGCCTGGATGAATTTCAGTGGCTCCTTTTACCCTGGAGCCAGGAGTACTTCTGGTGCCAGGGCATAGCCCAATGGAAGCACTTCCAGATCAATCAGAAGTCCCATAAAGTAGGGAACACAACTGCCTGCAGCCCCCTCTGGCAGCATCCACGGACTCCAGCCAGACTGCCTCACTGCACTACAGGGATGCTACCCTCTAGGGGGTTGGGGAAGTATATAGTTTTGAAACAAAGTCTCCCACAATATCTCTGTTACATTGGCTTCCTGGCTGGTTATGGGAATGGGACCAAACCTGGCCCGGAAGCCAACCCATTTAAGCAATCAAATTGCAGCAATGCAGCTTAGTCAATTGAATGCATGTGTGGCAAAAAGTGAGTAGGATGCGGTGAAACGATCTTACATTAAAAAAAGAGTGAAAAAATAAAAATGATTTGGAACATGTATCTTTGATTGTCTCATTAGCTTGGGGTGGGCCAAAGATGAGATTGGATAGGCCTGGTCCAACCTGACCCCATAACCCCCATGAGGAAATCAAAGTGACATTACTAAAAAAATGAATTTAAAGTATAAAATAAAAACTAAAAAGGTAAAGTTTTGCTGTCCTTGACATGTTACCTTTCCTCTTGAATCAAGTATTGTGTCATTGCCCTGAATTTCTGTGAGACTAAGGACTTGTGGGGGTGTGTGTAGCGTGGGCAGTATGTCATGTATAGTATGTCACAGCTTTTATCTTGATTAAAAGGATAGATTCTTTCATGACTGTGGGATAAGATCATCCATCTTTAATCTTTAAATTGTCAAGTGTGTCTCCAAGCTTTATCATCCTTTAAGCACTTAAAACCTCCAAATACAGAACACACACAATGTCAAAATATCACCAGTAATGGTCTTTTGTCCACTAAATCTTTCAGCTTTACATCACTTGGAAAGATTTGAAGATTAGTTTTTTATTTAACCTGTATAATGTAAACCAGTAAACTTTGTTTACTGACCCAATGCACTCTGGGTAGAGTCTCCGCTTTTCTCTTCTGCTCTGTGAGCTTCTACATTAATGCTATTTCAAAGGGAGGTGGACATTGTGAAACATGCGCACCAGAGGGTCATCATCCAGGCTCACCTAAGGTATGTAGTACCACTCTGGGCTGAGAGAGGCCACTGTCACTAACAGCCTTGCCTCCTCTTTCCCTCTCCATCCCTTGAGGGCAACAAAGCCATGGAGACCCTATCCCTTCCAGCCCACTCATTATAAAAGGGAGATACTCCCAGAAGGTGGCATCTAGACAAGACAGATAGTGTGACCTGGAGAGAGCACTGATTCAAGGGAATTGACCCTAACAAACAGTGCCTATGAACACGTTTTTTTGTTGTTGTTGGAATTAAACAGGGTTTTGCCCAGTTGGCACCACAAGAACTTGAGTTTTGCACTGCTTCATCATTTGCTCCGTTACAACATGTGAAAGTGATCGTACTGAGAAGAAAGTTAAGATTAGCTGCTTTGACAAATTTACTTTCTATGGGGCAAGCTTCAAATTGTTAAAGGGATACATTTATTTCTTCAAACCAAAAAGCCCTAGACAATGTTAGGCTGCAAG